>NW_025727970.1:0-40809 GCF_021461385.2 Schistocerca piceifrons | reverse complement strand
TGTGCCTTTTGTATTAAATTCAGATGCAATTTCTGTGTTTCATCGTCAATAATAAGGTCCTAGGAATATAGTAAACCTGAAGTGAAGCATCGGAATCTAAAATTGGACTCACGGGAGAGGTTCAAATCATAGAATGTTAGAGTGTCAGTCCTCTTGTACTTAAGTCGGCATTGTGCCTTTTGTATTAAATTCGGATACAATATCTGTGTTTCTTCGTCAATAAGAAGGTGTAAGGGATACAGTAAACCTGAAGTGAAGCATCGCAATCTAAAACTGGTCTCACAGGAAAGGTTCAAATCTTAGAGAGTTAGAGTGTCAGTACTCTTATACTCATGCCGGCATTGTGCCTTTTGTATTAAATTCGGTTGCAATTTCTGTGTTTCATCGTCAATTAGAAGGTCCAAGGGATACAGTAAACCTGAAGTGAAGCATCGGAATCAAAAACTGGACTCACAGGAGAGGTTCAAATCATAGAAAGTTAGAGTGTCAGTCCTCTTGTACTTAGGTCGGCATTGTGCCTTTTGTATTACATTCGGTTGCAATTTCTGTGTTTCATCGTCAATAAGAAAGTCCAAGGGATACAGTAAACCTGGAGTGAAGCATCGGAATTTAAAACTGGACTCACAGGACAGGTTCAAATCATAGAATGTTAGAGTGTCAGTCCTCTTTTACTTAAGCCGGCATTGTGCTTTTGTATTACATTCGGATGCAATTTCTGTGTTTCATCGTCAATAATAAGGTCCTAGGAATATAGTAAACCTGAAGTGAAGCATCGGAATCTAAAATTGGACTCACGGGAGAGGTTCAAATCATAGAATGTTAGAGTGTCAGTCCTCTTGTACTTAAGTCGGCATTGTGCTTTTTGTATTAAATTCGGATGCAATTTCTCTGTTTCATCGTCAATAAGAAGGTCCAAGCGATACAGTAAACCTGAAGTGAAACATCAAAATCTAAAATTGGACTCACAGGAGAGGTTCAAATCACAGAAAGCTAGAGTGTCAGCCCTCTTGTACTTAAGTCGGCATTGTGCCTTTTGTATTACATTCGGTTGCAATTTCTGTGTTTCATCGTCAATAAGAAAGTCCAAGGGATACAGTAAACCTGGAGTGAAGCATCGGAATTTAAAACTGGACTCACAGGAGAGGTTCAAATCATAGAATGTTAGAGTGTCAGTCCTCTTTTACTTAAGCCGGCATTGTGCTTTTGTATTACATTCGGATGCAATTTCTGTGTTTCATCGTCAATAACAAGGTCCAAGGGATACAGTAAACCTGAAGTGAAGCATCGGAACATAAAACTGGACACACAGGAGAGGTTCAAATCATAGAGAGATAGAGTGTCAGTCTCCTTGTACTTAAGTCGGCATTGTGCGTTTTGTATTAAATTCGGATGCAATTTCTGTGTTTCATCGTCATTAAGAAGGTCCAAGGAATATAGTAAACCTGAAGTGAAGCACCGGAATCTAAAACTGGACCCACAGGAGAGGTTCAAATCATAGAAAGTTAGAGAGTCAGTCCTCTTGTACTTAAGTCGGCATTGTGCCTTTTGTATTAAATTCGGAAGCAATTTCTGTGTTTCATCGTCAATATGATGGTTAAAGGGATACAGTAAACCTGAAGTGAAGCATCGGAATCTAAAACTGGCCTCACAGTAGAGGTTCAAATCATAGAGATTTAGAGTGTCAGTCCTCTTGTACTTAAGTCGGCATTGTGCTTCTTGTATTAAATTCGGATGCAATTTCTTTGTTTCATCGTGAATAAGAAGGTCCAAGGGATACAGTAAACCTGAAGTGAAGCATCGGAATCCGAAATTGGACTCACAGGAGTGGTTCAAATCATTAAAAGTTACTGTGTCAGTCCTCTTGTACTTAAGTCGGCATTGTGCCTCTTGTATTAAATTCGGATGCAATTTCTGTGTTTCATCGTCAATAAGAAGGTGCAAGGGTTACAGTAAACATAAAGTGAAGCATCGGAATCGAAAACTGGACTCACTGCAGAGGTTCAAATCATAGAAATTTAGAGTGTCAGTCCTCTTGTACTTAAGTCGGCATTGTGCTTCTTGTATTAAATTCGGATGCAATTTCTTTGTTTCATCGTCAATAAGAAGGTCCAATCGTTACAGTTAACCTGAAGTGAAACATCAAAATCTATAACTGGACTCACAGGAGAGGTTCAAATCATAGAATGTTAGAGTGTCAGTCCTCTTGTACTTAAGTCGGCATTGTGCCTTTTGTATTAAATTCGAATGCAATTTCTGTGTTTCATCGTCAATAAGAAGGTCCAAGGGATACAGTAAACCTGAAGTGAAGCATCGGAATCTAAAACTGGACTCACAGGAGAGGTTCAAATCGTAGAAATTGAGAGTGACAGTCCTCTTGAACTTAAGTCGCCATTGTGCTTTTTGTATTAAATTCGGATGCAATTTCTGTGTTTCTTCGTCAATAAGAAGGTCTAAGGGATACAGTAAGCCTGGAGTGAAGCATCGGAATCTAAAACTGGTCTCACAGGAGAGATTCAAATCATAGGAAGTTAGTGTCAGTCCTCTTGTAATTAAGTCGGCATTGTGCCTTTTGTATTAAATTCAGATGCAATTTCTGTGTTTCATCGTCAATAATAAGGTCCAAGGAATATAGTAAACCTGAAGTGAAGCATCGGAATCTAAAATTGGACTCACGGGAGAGGTTCAAATCATAGAATGTTAGAGTGTCAGTCCTCTTGTACTTAAGACGGCATTGTGCCTTTTGTATTAAATTCGGATACAATATCTGTGTTTCCTCGTCAATAAGAAGGTGTAAGGGATACAGTAAACCTGAAGTGAAGCATCGGAATCTAAAACTGGTCTCACAGGAAAGGTTCAAATCTTAGAGAGTTAGAGTGTCAGTCCTCTTATACTCATGCCGGCATTGTGCCTTTTGTATTAAATTCGGTTGCAATTTCTGTGTTTCATCGTCAATTAGAAGGTCCAAGGGATACAGTAAACTGAAGTGAAGCATCGGAATCTAAAACTGGACTCACAGGAGAGGTTCAAATCATAGAATATTAGAGTGTCAGTCCTCTTGTACTTAAGTCGGCATTGTGCCTTTTGTATTAAATTCGGATGCAATTTCTGTGTTTCATCGTCAATAAGCAGGTCCAAGGGATACAGTAAACCTGAAGTGAAGCATCGGAATCCGAAATTGGACTCACAGGAGGGGTTAAAATCGTAGAAAGTTAGAGTGTCTGTCCTCTTGTACTTAAGTCGGCAATGTGCCTTTTGTATTAAATTCGGATGCAATTTCTGTGTTTCATCGTCAATAAGAAGGTCCAAGGGTTACAGTACTCCTGAAGTGAAGCATCGGAATCGAAAACTGGACTCACTGCAGGGGTTCAAATCATAGAAAGTTAGAGTGTCAGTCCCCTTGTACTTAAGTCGGCATGTGCTTTTTGTATTAAATTCGGATGCAATTTCTCTGTTTCATCGTCAATAAGAAGGTCCAAGCGATA
Organism: Schistocerca piceifrons; assembly: GCF_021461385.2. Classification (NCBI taxonomy): domain Eukaryota; kingdom Metazoa; phylum Arthropoda; class Insecta; order Orthoptera; family Acrididae; genus Schistocerca; species Schistocerca piceifrons. Next base: position 37,327 of record NW_025727970.1, on the reverse strand, counting down.
CAGTAAACCTGAAGTGAAACATCAAAATCTAAAATTGGACTCACAGGAGAGGTTCAAATCATAGAAAGTTAGAGTGTCAGCCCTCTTGTACTTAAGTCGGCATTGTGCCATTTGTATTAAATTCGGATGCAATTTCTGTGTTTGATCGTCAATAAGAAGCTCCAAGGGATACAGTAAACCTGAAGTGAAGCATCGGAATCTAGAACTGGACTCACAGGAGAGGTTCAAATCGTAGAAAGTGAGAGTGTCAGTCCTCTTGTACTTAAGTCGGCACTGTGCTTTTTGTATTAAATTCGGATGCAATTTCTGTGTTTCATCGTCAATAAGAAGGTCCAAGGGATACAGTAAGCCTGGAGTGAAGCATCGGAATCTAAAACTGGACTCACAGGAGAGGTACAAATCATAGAAAGTTACTGTCAGTCCTCTTGTAATTAAGTTGGCATTGTGCCTTTTGTATTAAATTCAGATGCAATTTCTGTGTCTCATCGTCACTAAGCAGGTTCAAGGGATACAGTAAACCTGAAGTGAAGCATCGGAATCAAAACTGGACTCACAGGAGAGGTTCAAATCTTAGAGAGTTAGAGTGTCAGTCCTCTTATACTTATGCCGGCAATCTGCCTTTTGTATTACATTCGGTTGCAATTTCTGTGTTTCATCGTCAATAAGAAGGTCCAAGGGATACAGTAAACCTGGAGTGAAGCATCGGAATCTAAAACTGGACTCACAGGAGAGGTTCAAGTCATAGAATGTTAGAGTGTCAGTCCTCTTTTACTTAAGCCGGCATTGTGCTTTTGTATTACATTCGGATGCAATTTCTGCGTTTCATCGTCAATAACAAGGTCCAAGGGATACAGTAAACCTGAAGTGAAGCATCGGAACGTAAAACTGGACTCACAGGAGAGGTTCAAATCATAGAGAGATAGAGTGTCAGTCTCCTTGTACTTAAGTCGGCATTGTGCGTTTTGTATTAAATTCGGATGCAATTTCTGTGTTTCATCGTCAATAAGAAGGTCCAAGGAATATAGTAAACCTGACGTGAAGCATCGGAATCTAAAACTGGACCCACAGGAGAGGTTCAAATCATAGAAAGTTAGAGAGTCAGTCCTCTTGTACTTAAGTCGGCATTGTGCCTTTTTTATTAAATTCGGATGCAATTTCTGTGTTTCATCGTCAATATGATGGTTAAAGGGATACAGTAAACCTGAAGTGAAGCATCGGAATCTAAATCTGGCCTCACAGGAGAGGTTTAAATCATAGAGAGTTAGAGTGTCAGTCCTCTTGTACTTAAGTCGGTATTGTGCTTCTTGAATTAAATTCGGATGCAATTTCTTTGTTTCATCGTGAATAAGAAGGTCCAAGGGATACAGTAAACCTGAAGTGAAGCATTGGAATCCGAAATTGGACTCACAGGAGGGGTTCAAATCATTAAAAGTTAGTGTGTCAGTCCTCTTGTACTTAAGTCGGCATTGTGCCTCTTGTAATAAATTCGGATGCAATTTCTGTGTTTCATCGTCAATAAGAAGGTGCAAGGGTTACAGTAAACATGAAGTGAAGCATCGGAATCGAAAACTGGACTCACTGCAGAGGTTCAAATCATAGAAATTTAGAGTGTCAGTCCTCTTGTACTTAAGTCGGCATTGTGCTTCTTGTATTAAATTCGGATGCAATTTCTTTGTTTCATCGTCAATAAGAAGGTCCAATCGTTACAGTAAACCTGAAGTGAAACATCAAAATCTATAACTGGACTCACAGGAGAGGTTCAAATCATAGAATGTTAGAGTGTTAGTCCTCTTGTACTTAAGTCGGCATTGTGCCTTTTGTATTAAATTCGAATGCAATTTCTGTGTTTCATCGTCAATAAGAAGGTCCAAGGGATACAGTAAACCTGAAGTGAAGCATCGGAATCTAAAACTGGACTCACAGGAGAGGTTCAAATCGTAGAAATTGAGAGTGACAGTCCTCTTGAACTTAAGTCGCCATTGTGCATTTTGTATTAAATTCGGATGCAATTTCTGTGTTTCTTCGTCAATAAGAAGGTCTAAGGGATACAGTAAGCCTGGAGTGAAGCATCGGAATCTAAAACTGGTCTCACAGGAGAGATTCAAATCATAGGAAGTTAGTGTCAGTCCTCTTGTAATTAAGTCGGCATTGTGCCTTTTGTATTAAATTCAGATGCAATTTCTGTGTTTCATCGTCAATAATAAGGTCCTAGGAATATAGTAAACCTGAAGTGAAGCATCGGAATCTAAAATTGGACTCACGGGAGAGGTTCAAATCATAGAATGTTAGAGTGTCAGTCCTCTTGTACTTAAGTCGGCATTGTGCCTTTTGTATTAAATTCGGATACAATATCTGTGTTTCTTCGTCAATAAGAAGGTGTAAGGGATACAGTAAACCTGAAGTGAAGCATCGCAATCTAAAACTGGTCTCACAGGAAAGGTTCAAATCTTAGAGAGTTAGAGTGTCAGTACTCTTATACTCATGCCGGCATTGTGCCTTTTGTATTAAATTCGGTTGCAATTTCTGTGTTTCATCGTCAATTAGAAGGTCCAAGGGATACAGTAAACCTGAAGTGAAGCATCGGAATCAAAAACTGGACTCACAGGAGAGGTTCAAATCATAGAAAGTTAGAGTGTCAGTCCTCTTGTACTTAGGTCGGCATTGTGCCTTTTGTATTACATTCGGTTGCAATTTCTGTGTTTCATCGTCAATAAGAAAGTCCAAGGGATACAGTAAACCTGGAGTGAAGCATCGGAATTTAAAACTGGACTCACAGGACAGGTTCAAATCATAGAATGTTAGAGTGTCAGTCCTCTTTTACTTAAGCCGGCATTGTGCTTTTGTATTACATTCGGATGCAATTTCTGTGTTTCATCGTCAATAATAAGGTCCTAGGAATATAGTAAACCTGAAGTGAAGCATCGGAATCTAAAATTGGACTCACGGGAGAGGTTCAAATCATAGAATGTTAGAGTGTCAGTCCTCTTGTACTTAAGTCGGCATTGTGCTTTTTGTATTAAATTCGGATGCAATTTCTCTGTTTCATCGTCAATAAGAAGGTCCAAGCGATACAGTAAACCTGAAGTGAAACATCAAAATCTAAAATTGGACACACAGGAGAGGTTCAAATCACAGAAAGCTAGAGTGTCAGCCCTCTTGTACTTAAGTCGGCATTGTGCCTTTTGTATTACATTCGGTTGCAATTTCTGTGTTTCATCGTCAATAAGAAAGTCCAAGGGATACAGTAAACCTGGAGTGAAGCATCGGAATTTAAAACTGGACTCACAGGAGAGGTTCAAATCATAGAATGTTAGAGTGTCAGTCCTCTTTTACTTAAGCCGGCATTGTGCTTTTGTATTACATTCGGATGCAATTTCTGTGTTTCATCGTCAATAACAAGGTCCAAGGGATACAGTAAACCTGAAGTGAAGCATCGGAACATAAAACTGGACACACAGGAGAGGTTCAAATCATAGAGAGATAGAGTGTCAGTCTCCTTGTACTTAAGTCGGCATTGTGCGTTTTGTATTAAATTCGGATGCAATTTCTGTGTTTCATCGTCATTAAGAAGGTCCAAGGAATATAGTAAACCTGAAGTGAAGCACCGGAATCTAAAACTGGACCCACAGGAGAGGTTCAAATCATAGAAAGTTAGAGAGTCAGTCCTCTTGTACTTAAGTCGGCATTGTGCCTTTTGTATTAAATTCGGAAGCAATTTCTGTGTTTCATCGTCAATATGATGGTTAAAGGGATACAGTAAACCTGAAGTGAAGCATCGGAATCTAAAACTGGCCTCACAGTAGAGGTTCAAATCATAGAGATTTAGAGTGTCAGTCCTCTTGTACTTAAGTCGGCATTGTGCTTCTTGTATTAAATTCGGATGCAATTTCTTTGTTTCATCGTGAATAAGAAGGTCCAAGGGATACAGTAAACCTGAAGTGAAGCATCGGAATCCGAAATTGGACTCACAGGAGTGGTTCAAATCATTAAAAGTTACTGTGTCAGTCCTCTTGTACTTAAGTCGGCATTGTGCCTCTTGTATTAAATTCGGATGCAATTTCTGTGTTTCATCGTCAATAAGAAGGTGCAAGGGTTACAGTAAACATAAAGTGAAGCATCGGAATCGAAAACTGGACTCACTGCAGAGGTTCAAATCATAGAAATTTAGAGTGTCAGTCCTCTTGTACTTAAGTCGGCATTGTGCTTCTTGTATTAAATTCGGATGCAATTTCTTTGTTTCATCGTCAATAAGAAGGTCCAATCGTTACAGTTAACCTGAAGTGAAACATCAAAATCTATAACTGGACTCACAGGAGAGGTTCAAATCATAGAATGTTAGAGTGTCAGTCCTCTTGTACTTAAGTCGGCATTGTGCCTTTTGTATTAAATTCGAATGCAATTTCTGTGTTTCATCGTCAATAAGAAGGTCCAAGGGATACAGTAAACCTGAAGTGAAGCATCGGAATCTAAAACTGGACTCACAGGAGAGGTTCAAATCGTAGAAATTGAGAGTGACAGTCCTCTTGAATTAAGTCGCCATTGTGCTTTTTGTATTAAATTCGGATGCAATTTCTGTGTTTCTTCGTCAATAAGAAGGTCTAAGGGATACAGTAAGCCTGGAGTGAAGCATCGGAATCTAAAACTGGTCTCACAGGAGAGATTCAAATCATAGGAAGTTAGTGTCAGTCCTCTTGTAATTAAGTCGGCATTGTGCCTTTTGTATTAAATTCAGATGCAATTTCTGTGTTTCATCGTCAATAATAAGGTCCAAGGAATATAGTAAACCTGAAGTGAAGCATCGGAATCTAAAATTGGACTCACGGGAGAGGTTCAAATCATAGAATGTTAGAGTGTCAGTCCTCTTGTACTTAAGACGGCATTGTGCCTTTTGTATTAAATTCGGATACAATATCTGTGTTTCCTCGTCAATAAGAAGGTGTAAGGGATACAGTAAACCTGAAGTGAAGCATCGGAATCTAAAACTGGTCTCACAGGAAAGGTTCAAATCTTAGAGAGTTAGAGTGTCAGTCCTCTTATACTCATGCCGGCATTGTGCCTTTTGTATTAAATTCGGTTGCAATTTCTGTGTTTCATCGTCAATTAGAAGGTCCAAGGGATACAGTAAACCTGAAGTGAAGCATCGGAATCTAAAACTGGACTCACAGGAGAGGTTCAAATCATAGAAAGTTAGAGTGTCAGTCCTCTTGTACTTAGGTCGGCATTGTGCCTTTTGTATTAAATTCGGATGCAATTTCTGTGTTTCATCGTCATTAAGAAGGTCCAAGGGATACAGTAAACCTGAAGTAAAGCATCGGAATCCGTAATTGGACTCACAGGAGGGGTTCAAATCGTAGAAAATTAGAGTGTCTGTCCTCTTGTACTTAAGTCGGCGATGTGCCTTTTGTATTAAATTCGGATGCAATTTCTGTGTTTCATCGTTAATAAGAAGGTCCAAGAGTTACAGTACACCTGAAGTGAAGCATCGGAATCGAAAACTCGACTCACTGCAGGGGTTCAAATCATAGAAAGTTAGAGTGTCAGTCCCCTTGTACTTAAGTCGGCATTGTGCTTTTTGTATTAAATTCGGATGCAATTTCTCTGTTTCATCGTCAATAAGAAGGTCCAAGCGATACAGTAAACCTGAAGTGAAACATCAAAATCTAAAATTGGACTCACAGGAGAGGTTCAAATCACAGAAAGCTATTGTGTCAGCCCTCTTGTACTTAAGTCGGCATTGTGCCTTTTGTATTACATTCGGTTGCAATTTCTGTGTTTCATCGTCAATAAGAAGGTCCAAGGGATACAGTAAACCTGGAGTGAAGCATCGGAATTTAAAACTGGACTCACAGGAGAGGTTCAAATCATAGAATGTTAGAGTGTCAGTCCTCTTTTACTTAAGCCGGCATTGTGCTTTTGTATTACATTCGGATGCAATTTCTGTGTTTCATCGTCAATAACAAGGTCCAAGGGATACAGTAAACCTGAAGTGAAGCATCGGAACATAAAACTGGACTCACAGGAGAGGTTCAAATCATAGAGAGATAGAGTGTCAGTCTCCTTGTACTTAAGTCGGCATTGTGCGTTTTGTATTAAATTCGGATGCAATTTCTGTGTTTCATCCACATTAAGAAGGTCCAAGGAATATAGTAAACCTGAAGTGAGGCATCGGAATCTAAAACTGGACCCACAGGAGAGGTTCAAATCATAGAAAGTTAGAGAGTCAGTCCTCTTGTACTTAAGTCAGCATTGTGCCTTTTGTATTAAATTCGGATGCAATTTCTGTGTTTCATCGTCAATATGTTGGTTAAAGGGATACAGTAAACCTGAAATGAAGCATCGGAATCTAAAACTGGCCTCACAGGAGAGGTTCAAATCATAGAGAGTTAGAGTGTCAGTCCTCTTGTACTTAAGTCGGCATTGTGCTTCTTGTATTAAATTCGGATGCAATTTCTTTGTTTCATCGTGAATAAGAAGGTCCAAGGGATACAGTAAACCTGAAGTGAAGCATCGGATCCGAAATTGGACTCACAGGAGGGGTTCAAATCATTAAAAGTTACTGTGTCAGTCCTCTTGTACTTAAGTCGGCATTGTGCCTCTTGTATTAAATTCGGATGCAATTTCTGTGTTTCATCGTCAATAAGAAGGTGCAAGGGTTACAGTAAACATAAAGTGAAGCATCAGAATCGAAAACTGGACTCACTGCAGAGGTTCAAATCATAGAAATTTAGAGTGTCAGTCCTCTTGTACTTAAGTCGGCATTGTGCTTCTTGTATTAAATTCGGATGCAATTTCTTTGTTTCATCGTCAATAAGAAGGTCCAATCGATACAGTAAACCTGAAGTGAAACATCAAAATCTAAAACTGGACTCACAGGAGAGGTTCAAATCATAGAATGTTAGAGTGTCAGTCCTCTTGTACTTAGGTCGGCATTGTGCCTTTTGTATTAAATTCGGATGCAATTTCTGTGTTTCATCGTCAATAAGAAGGTCCAAGGGATACAGTAAACCTGAAGTGAAGCATCGGAATCTAAAACTGGACTCACAGGAGAGGTTCAAATCGTAGAAATTGAGAGTGACAGTCCTCTTGAACTTAAGTCGCCATTGTGCTTTTGGTATTAAATTCGGATGCAATTTCTGTGTTTCTTCGTCAATAAGAAGGTCTAAGGGATACAGTAAGCCTGGAGTGAAGCATCGGAATCTAAAACTGGTCTCACAGGAGAGATTCAAATCATAGAAAGTTAGTGTCAGTCCTCTTGTAATTAAGTCGGCATTGTGCCTTTTGTATTAAATTCAGATGCAATTTCTGTGTTTCATCGTCAATAATAAGGTCCAAGGAATATAGTAAACCTGAAGTGAAGCATCGGAATCTAAAATTGGACTCACAGGAGAGGTTCAAATCATAGAATGTTAGAGTGTCAGTCCTCTTGTACTTAAGTCGGCATTGTGCCTTTTGTATTAAATTCGGATACAATATCTGTGTTTCTTCGTCAATAAGAAGGTGTAAGGGATACAGTAAACCTGAAGTGAAGCATCGGAATCTAAAACTGGTCTCACAGGAAAGGTTCAAATCTTAGAGAGTTAGAGTGTCAGTCCTCTTATACTCATGCCGGCATTGTGCCTTTTGTATTAAATTCGGTTGCAATTTCTGTGTTTCATCGTCTATTAGAAGGTCCAAGGGATACAGTAAACCTGAAGTGAAGCATCGGAATCTAAAACTGGACTCACAGGAGAGGTTCAAATCATAGAAAGTTAGAGTGTCAGTCCTCTTGTACTTAAGTCGGCATTGTGCCTTTTGTATTAAATTCGGATGCAATTTCTGTGTTTCATCGTCATTAAGAAGGTCCAAGGGATACAGTAAACCTGAAGTGAAGCATCGGAATCCGAAATTGGACTCACAGGAGGGGTTCAAATCGTAGAAAGTTAGAGTGTCTGTCCTCTTGTACTTAAGTCGGCGATGTGCCTTTTGTATTAAATTCGGATGCAATTTCTGTGTTTCATCGTTAATAAGAAGGTCCAAGAGTTACAGTACACCTGAAGTGAAGCATCGGAATCGAAAACTCGACACACTGCAGGGGTTCAAATCATAGAAAGTTAGAGTGTCAGTCCCCTTGTACTTAAGTCGGCATTGTGCTTTTTGTATTATATTCGGATGCAATTTCTCTGTTTCATCGTCAATAAGAAGGTCCAAGCGATACAGTAAACCTGAAGTGAAACATTAAAATCTAAAATTGGACTCACAGGAGAGGTTCAAATCACAGAAAGCTAGAGTGTCAGCCCTCTTGTACTTAAGTCGGCATTGTGCCTTTGGTATTAAATTCGGATGCAATTTCTGTGTTTCATCGTCAATAAGAAGGTACAAGGGATACAGTAAACCTGAAGTGAAGCATCGGAATCTAGAACTGGACTCACAAGAGAGGTTCAAATCGTAGAAAGTGAGAGTGTCAGTTCTCTTGTACTTAAGTCGGCATTGTGCTTTTTGTATTAAATTCGGATGCAATTTCTGTGTTTCATCGTCAATAAGAAGGTCCAAGGGATACAGTAAGCCTGGAGTGAAGCATCGGAATCTAAAACTGGACTCACAGGAGAGGTACAAATCATAGAAATTTAGTGTCAGTCCTCTTGTAATTAAGTCGGCATTGTGCCTTTTGTATTAAATTCATATGCAATTTCTGTGTCTCATCGTCACTAAGCAGGTTCAAGGGATACAGTAAACCTGAAGTGAAGCATCGGAATCAAAACTGGACCCACAGGAGAGGTTCAAATCTTAGAGAGTTAGAGTGTCAGTCCTCTTCTACTTATGCCGGCAATCTGCCTTTTGTATTACATTCGGTTGCAATTTCTGTGTTTCATCGTCAATAAGAAGGTCCAAGGGATACAGTAAACCTAGAGTGAAGCATCGGAATCTAAAACTGGACTCACAGGAGAGGTTCAAATCATAGAAAGTTAGAGTGTCAGTCCTCTTGTGCTTAAGCCAGCATTGTGCTTTTGAATTACATTCGGATGCAATTTCTGTGTTTCATCGTCAATAACAAGGTCCAACGGATCCAGTAAACCTGAAGTGAAGCATCGGAACATAAAACTGTACTCACATTAGAGGTTCAAATCATAGAAAGTTAGAGAGTCAGTCCTCATGTACTTAAGTCGGCATTGTGCCTTTTGTATTACATTCGGTTGCAATTTCTGTGTTTCATCGTCAATAAGAAGGTCCAAGGTATACAGTAAACCTGGAGTGAAGCATCGGAATCTGAAATTGGACTATCAGGAGAGGTTCAAATCATAGAATGTTAGAGTGTCAGTCCTCTTGTACTTAAGTCGGCATTGTGCCTTTTGTATTAAATTCGGATACAATATCTGTGTTTCTTCGTCAATAAGAAGGTGTAAGGGATACAGTAAACCTGAAGTGAAGCATCGGAATCTAAAACTGATCTCACAGGAAAGGTTCAAATCTTAGAGAGTTAGAGTGTCAGTCCTCTTATACTCATGCCGGCATTGTGCCTTTTGTATTAAATTCGGTTGCAATTTCTGTGTTTCATCGTCAATTAGAAGGTCCAAGGAATATAGTAAACCTGAAGTGAAGCATCGGAATCTAAAATTGGACCCACAGGAGAGGTTCAAATCATAGAAAGTTAGAGAGTCAGTCCTCTTGTACTTAAGTCGGCTTTGTTCCTTTTGTATTAAATTCGGATACAATATCTGTGTTTCTTCGTCAATAAGAAGGTGTAAGGGATACAGTAAACCTGAAGTGAAGCATCGGAACATAAAACAGTACTCACATTAGAGGTTCAAATCATAGAGAGATAGAGTGTCAGTCTCCTTGTACATAAGTCGGCATTGTACGTTTTGTATTAAATTCGAATGCAATTTCTGTGTTTCATCGTCAATAAGAAGGTCCAAGGAATATAGTAAACCTGAAGTGAAGCATCGGAATCTAAAATTGGACCCACAGGAGAGGTTCAAATCATAGAAAGTTAGAGAGTCAGACCTCTAGTACTTAAGTCGGCTTTGTGCCTTTTGTATTAAATTCGGATGCAATTTCTGTGTTTCATCGTCAATATGAAGGTTAAAGGGATACAGTAAACCTGAAGTGAAGCTTTGGAATCTAAAACTGGCCTCACAGGAGAGGTTCAAATCGTAGAAAGATAGTGTGTCAGTCTTCTTGTACTTAAGTCGGCATTGTGCTTCTTGTATTAAATTCGGATGCAATTTCTTTGTTTCATCGTGAATAAGAAGGTCCAAGGGTTACAGTAAACATGAAGTGAAGCATCGGAATCGAAAACTGGACTCACTGCAGAGGTTCAAATCATAGAAATTTAGAGTGTCAGTCCTCTTGTACTTAAGTCGGCATTGTGCTTCTTGTATTAAATTCGGATGCAATTTCTGTGTTTCATCGTCAATAATAAGGTCCAAGGAATATAGTAAACCTGAAGTGAAGCATCGGAATCTAAAATTGGACTCACAGGAGAGGTTCAAATCATAGAATGTTAGAGTGTCAGTCCTCATGTACTTAAGTCGGCATTGTGCCTTTTGTATTAAATTCGGATACAATATCTGAGTTTCTTCGTCAATAAGAAGGTGTAAGGAATACAGTAAACCTGAAGTGAAGCATCGGAATCTAAAACTGGTCTCACAGGAAAGGTTCAAATCTTAGAGAGTTAGAGTGTCAGTCCTCTTATACTTATGCCGGCATTGTGCCTTTTGTATTAAATTCGGTTGCAATTTCTGTGTTTCATCGTCAATAAGAAGGTCCAAGGGATGCAGTAAACCTGAAGTGAAGCATCGGAATCTAAAACTGGACTCATAGGATAGGTTCAAATCATAGAAAGTTAGAGTGTCAGTCCTCTTGTACTTAAGTCGGCATTGTGGTTTTGTATTAAATTCGGATGCAATTTCTGTGTTTCATCGTCAGTAAGAAGGTCCAAGGGATACAGTAAACCTGAAGTGAAGCATCGGAATCCGAAATTGGACTCACAGGAGGGGTTCAAATCGTAGAAAGTTAGAGTGTCAGTCCTCTTGTACTTAAGTCGGCAATGTGCCTTTTGTATTAAATTCGGATGCAATTTCTGTGTTTCATCGTCAATAAGAAGGTCCAAGGGTTACAGTAAACCTGAAGTGAAGCATCGGTATCGAAAACTGGACTCACTGCAGGGGTTCTAATCATAGAAAGTTAGAGTGTCAGTCCCCTTGTGCATTTTGTATTAAATTCGGATGCAATTTCTCTGTTTCATCGTCAATAAGAAGGTCCAAGCGATATAGTAAACCTGAAGTGAAACGTCAAAATCTAAAATTAGACTCACAGGAGAGGTTCAAATCATCGAAAGTTAGAGTGTCAGCCCTCTTGTACTTAAGTCGGCATTGTGCCTTTTGTATTAAATTCGGATGCAATTTCTGTGTTTCATCGTCAATAAGAAGGTCCAAGGAATACAGTAAACCTGAAGTGAAGCATCGGAATCTAAAACTGGACTCACAGGAGAGGTTCAAATCGTAGAAATTGAGAGTGACAGTCCTCTTGAACTTAAGTCGCCATTGTGCTTTTTGTATTAAATTCGGATGCAATTTCTGTGTTTCATCGTCAATAATAAGGTCCAAGGAATATAGTAAACCTGAAGTGAAGCATCGGAATCTAAAATTGGACTCACAGGAGAGGTTCAAATCATAGAATGTTAGCGTGTCAGTCCTCTTGTACTTAAGTCGGCATTGTGCCTTTTGTATTAAATTCGGATACAATATCTGAGTTTCTTCGTCAATAAGAAGGTGTAAGGGATACAGTAAACCTGAAGTGAAGCATCGGAATCTAAAACTGGTCTCACAGGAAAGGTTCTAATTTTAGAGAGTTAGAGTGTCAGTCCTCCTATACTTATGCCGGCATTGTGCCTTTTGTATTAAATTCGGTTGCAATTTCTGTGTTTCATCGTCAATAAGAAGGTCCAAGGGATACAGTAAACCTGAAGTGAAGCATCGGAATCTAAAACTGGCCTCACAGGAGAGGTTCAAATCATAGAAAGTTAGAGTGTCAGTCCTCTTGTACTTATGTCGGCATTGTGCTTCTTGTATTAAATTCGGATGCAATTTCTTTGTTTCATCGTGAATAAGAAGGTCCAAGGCATACAGTAAACCTGAAGTGAAGCATCGGAATCCGAAATTGGACTCACAGGATGGGTTCAAATCATTAAAAGTTAGTGTGTCAGTCCTCTTGTACTTAAGTCGGCATTGTGCCTCTTTTATTAAATTCGGATGCAATTTCTGTGTTTCATCGTCAATAAGAAGGTGCAAGGGTTACAGTAAACATTAAGTGAAGCATCGGAATGGAAAACTGGACTCACTGCAGAGGTTCAAATCATAGAAATTTAGAGTGTCAGTCCTCTTGTACTTAAGTCGGCATTGTGCTTCTTGTATTAAATTCGGATGCAATTTCTTTGTTTCATCGTCAATAAGAAGGTCCAATCGATACAGTACCCCTGAAGTGAAACATCAAAATCTAAAACTGGATTCACAGGAGAGGTTCAAATCATAGAATGTTAGAGTGTCAGTCCTCTTGTACTTAAGTCGGCATTGTGCCTTTTGTATTAAATTCGGATGCAATTTCTGTGTTTCATCGTCATTAAGAAGGTCCAAGGGATACAGTAAACCTGAAGTGAAGCATCGGAATCCGAAATTGGACTCACAGGAGGGGTTCAAATCGTAGAAAGTTAGAGTGTCTGTCCTCTTGTACTTAAGTCGGCGATGTGCCTTTTGTATTAAATTCGGATGCAATTTCTGTGTTTCATCGTTAATAAGAAGGTCCAAGAGTTACAGTACACCTGAAGTGAAGCATCGGAATCGAAAACTCGACTCACTGCAGGGGTTCAAATCATAGAAAGTTAGAGTGTCAGTCCCCTTGTACTTAAGTCGGCATTGTGCTTTTTGTATTAAATTCAGATGCAATTTCTCTGTTTCATCGTCAATAAGAAGGTCCAAGGGATACAGTAAACCTGAAGTGAAGCATCGGAACATAAAACTGTACTCACATTAGAGGTTCAAATCATAGAAAGTTAGAGAGTCAGTCCTCTTGTACTTAAGTCGTCATTGTGCCTTTTGTATTATATTCGGTTGCAATTTCTGTGTTTCATCGTCAATAAGAAGGTCCAAGGGATACAGTAAACCTGAAGTGAAGCATCGGAATCTAAAACTGGACTCACAGGAGAAGTTCAAATCATAGAAAGTTAGAGTGTCAATCCCCTTGTACTTAAGTCGGCATTGTGCTTTTTGTATTAAATTCGGATGCAATTTCTCTGTTTCATCGTCAATAAGAAGGTCCAAGCGATACAGTAAACCTGAAGTGAAACATCAAAATCTAAAATTGGACTCACAGGAGAGGTTCAAATCACAGAAAGTTAGGGTGTCAGCCCTCTTGTACTTAAGTCGGCATTGTGCCTTTTGTATTAAATTCGGATGCAATTTCTCTGTTTCATCGTCAATAAGAAGGTCCAAGGGATACAGTAAACCTGAAGTGAAGCATCGGAATCTAGAACTGGACTCACAGGAGAGGTTCAAATCGTAGAAAGTGAGAGTGTCAGTTCTCTTGTACTTAAGGCGGCATTGTGCTTTTTGTATTAAATTCGGATGCAATTTCTGTGTTTCATCGTCAATAAGAAGGTCCAAGGAATACAGTAAGCCTGGAGTGAAGCATCGGAATCTAAAACTGGACTCACAGGAGAGGTACAAATCATAGAAATTTAGTGTCAGTCCTCTTGTAATTAAGTCGGCATTGTGCCTTTTGTATTAAATTCAGATGCAATTTCTGTGTCTCATCGTCACTAAGCAGGTTCAAGGGATACAGTAAACCTGAAGTGAAGCATCGGAATCAAAACTGGACTCACAGGAGAGGTTCAAATCTTAGAGAGTTAGAGTGTCAGTCCTCTTATACTTATGCCGGCAATCTGCCTTTTGTATTACATTCGGTTGCAATTTCTGTGTTTCATCGTCAATAAGAAGGTCCAAGGGATACAGTAAACCTGGAGTGAAGCATCGGAATCTAAAACTGGACTCACAGGAGAGGTTCAAATCATAGAAAGTTAGAGTGTCAGTCCTCTTGTACTTAAGCCGGCATTGTGCTTTTGTATTACATTCGGATGCAATTTCTGTGTTTCATCGTCAATAACAAGGTCCAAGTGATACAGTAAACCTGAAGTGAAGCATCGGAACATAAAACTGTACTCACAGGAGAGGTTCAAATCATAGAGAGATAGAGTGTCAGTCCTCTTGTACTTAAGTCGGCATTGTGCTTTTGTATTAAATTCGGATGCAATTTCTGTGTTTCTTCGTCAATAAGAAGGTGTAAGGGATACAGTAAACCTGAAGTGAAGCATCGGAACATAAAACAGTACTCACATTAGAGGTTCAAATCATAGAGAGATAGAGTGTCAGTCTCCTTGTACTTAATTCGGCATTGTGCGTTTTGTATTAAATTCGGATTCAATTTCTGTGTTTCATCGTCAATAAGAAGGTCCAAGGAATATAGTAAACCTGAAGTGAATCATCGGAATCTAAAATTGGACCCACAGGAGAGGTTCAAATCATAGAAAGTTAGAGAGTCAGTCCTCTAGTACTTAAGTCGGCTTTGTGCCTTTTGTATTAAATTCGGATGCAATTTCTGTGTTTCATCGTCAATATGAAGGTTAAAGGGATACAGTAAACCTGAAGTGAAGCTTTGCAATCTAAAACTGGCCTCACAGGAGAGGTTCAAATCGTAGAAAGATAGAGTGTCAGTCTTCTTGTACTTAAGTCGGCATTGTGCTTCTTGTATTAAATTCGGATGCAATTTCTTTGTTTCATCGTGAATAAGAAGGTCCAAGGGATACAGTAAACCTGAAGTGAAGCATCGGAATCCGAAATTGGACTCACAGGAGGGGTTCCAATCTTTGAAAGTTAGTGTGTCAGTCCTCTTGTACTTAAGTCGGCATTGTGCCTCTTGTATTAAATTCGGATGCAATTTCTGTGTTTCATCGTCAATAAGAAGGTCCGAGGGTTACAGTAAAAATGAAGTGAAGCATCGGAATCGAAAACTGGACTCACTGCAGAGGTTCAAATCATAGAAATTTAGAGTGTCAGTCCTCTTGTACTTAAGTCGGCATTGTGCTTCTTGTATGAAATTCGGATGCAATTTCTTTGTTTCATCGTCAATAAGAAGGTCCAAGCGATACAGTAGACCTGAAGTGAAACATCAAAATTTAAACCTGGACTCACAGGCGAGGTTCAAATCATAGAATGTTAGAGTGTCAGTCCTCTTGTACTTAAGTCGGCATTGTGCCTTTTGTATTACATTCGGATGCAATTTCTGTGTTTCATCGTCAATAAGAAGGTCCAAGGAATACAGTAAACCTGAAGTGAAGCATCGGAATCTAAAACTGGACTTACAGGAGAGGTTCAAATCGTAGAAATTGAGAGTGACAGTCCTCTTGAACTTAAGTCGCCATTGTGCTTTTTGTATTAAATTCGGATGCAATTTCTGCGTTTCATCGTCAATAATAAGGTCCAAGGAATATAGTAAACCTGAAGTGAAGCATCGGAATCTAAAATTGGACTCACAGGAGAGGTTCAAATCATAGAATGTTAGAGTGTCAGTCCTCTTGTACTTAAGTCGGCATTATGCCTTTTGTATTAAATTCGGATACAATATCTGAGTTTCTTCGTCAATAAGAAGGTGTAAGGGATACAGTAAAACTGAAGTGAAGCATCGGAATCTAAAACTGGTCTCACAGGATAGGTTCAAATCATAGAAAGTTAGAGTGTCAGTCCTCTTGTACTTAAGTCGGCAATGTGACTTTAGTATTAAATTCGGATGCAATTTCTGGGTTTCATCGTCAATAAGAGGGTCCAAGGGTTACAGTAAACCTGAAGTGAAGCATCGGTATCGAAAACTGGACTCACTGCAGGGGTTCTAATCATAGAAAGTTAGAGTGTCAGTCCCCTTGTACTTTAGTAGGCATTGTGCTTTTTGTATTAAATTCGGATGCAATTTCTCTGTTTCATCGTCAATAAGAAGGTCCAAGCGATATAGTAAACCTGAAGTGAAACGTCAAAATCTAAAATTGGACTCACAGGAGAGGTTCAAATCATAGAAAGTTAGAGTGTCAGCCCTCTTGTACTTAAGTCGGCATTGTGCCTTTTGTATTAAATTCGGATGCAATTTCTGTGTTTCATCGTCAATAAGAAGGTCCAAGGAATACAGTAAACCTGAAGTGAAGCATCGGTATCTAAAACTGGACTCACAGGAGAGGTTCAAATCGTAGAAATTGAGAGTGACAGTCCTCTTGAACTTAAGTCGCCATTGTGCTTTTTGTATTAAATTCGGATGCAATTTATGTGTTTCATCGTCAATAATAAGGTCCAAGGAATATAGTAAACCTGAAGTGAAGCATCGGAATCTAAAATTGGACTCACAGGAGAGGTTCAAATCATTGAATGTTAGAGTGTCAGTCCTCTTGTACTTAAGTCGGCATTGTGCCTTTTGTATTAAATTCGGATACAATATCTGAGTTTCTTCGTCAATAAGAAGGTGTAAGGGATACAGTAAACCTGAAGTGAAGCATCGGAATCTAAAACTGGTCTCACAGGAAAGGTTCAAATCTTAGAGAGTTAGAGTGTCAGTCCTCTTATACTTATGCCGGCATTGTGCCTTTTGTATTAAATTCGGTTGCAATTTCTGTGTTTCATCGTCACTAACCAGGTCCAAGGGATACAGTAAACCTGAAGTGAAGCATCGGAATCTAAAACTGGCCTCACAGGAGAGGTTCAAATCATAGAAAGTTAGAGTGTCAGTCCTCTTGTACTTAAGTCTGCATTGTGCTTCTTGTATTAAATTCGGATGCTATTTCTTTGTTTCATCGTGAATAAGAAGGTCCAATCGATACAGTACACCTGAAGTGAAACATCAAAATCTAAAACTGGACTCACAGGAGAGGTTCAAATCATAGAATGTTAGAGTGTCAGTCCTCTTGTACTTAAGTCGGCATTGTGCCTTTTGTATTAAATTCGGATGCAATTTCTGTGTTTCATCGTCATTAAGAAGGTCCAAGGGATACAGTAAACCTGAAGTGAAGCATCGGAATCCGAAATTGGACTCACAGGAGGGGTTCAAATCGTAGAAAGTTAGAGTGTCAGCCCTCTTGTACTTAAGTCGGCATTGTGCCTTTTGTATTAAATTCGGATGCAATTTCTGTGTTTCATCGTCAATAAGAAGGTCTAAGGGATACAGTAAGCCTGAAGTGAAGCATCGGAATCTAGAACTGGACTCACAGGAGAGGTTCAAATCGTAGAAAGTGAGAGTGTCAGTTCTCTTGTACTTAAGGCGGCATTGTGCTTTTTGTATTAAATTCGGATGCAATTTCTGTGTTTCATCGTCAATAAGAAGGTCCAAGGGATACAGTAAGCCTGGAGTGAAGCATCGGAATCTAAAACTGGACTCACAGGAGAGGTACAAATCATAGAAATTTAGTGTCAGTCCTCTTGTAATTAAGTCGGCATTGTGCCTTTTGTATTAAATTCAGATGCAATTTCTGTGTCTCATCGTCACTAAGCAGGTTCAAGGGATACAGTAAACCTGAAGTGAAGCATCGGAATCAAAACTGGACTCACAGGAGAGGTTCAAATCTTAGAGAGTTAGAGTGTCAGTCCTCTTATACTTATGCCGGCAATCTGCCTTTTGTATTACATTCGGTTGCAATTTCTGTGTTTCATCGTCAATAAGAAGGTCCAAGGGATACAGTAAACCTGGAGTGAAGCATCGGAATCTAAAACTGGACTCACAGGAGAGGTTCAAATCATAGAAAGTTAGAGTGTCAGTCCTCTTGCACTTAAGCCGGCATTGTGCTTTTGTATTACATTCGGATGCAATTTCTGTGTTTCATCGTCAATAACAAGGTCCAAGGGATACAGTAAACCTGAAGTGAAGCATCGGAACATAAAACTGTACTCACAGGAGAGGTTCAAATCATAGAGAGATAGAGTGTCAGTCCTCTTGTACTTAAGTCGGCATTGTGCTTTTGTATTAAATTCGTATGCTATTTCTGTGTTTCATCGTCAATAAGAAGGTGTAAGGGATACAGTAAACCTGAAGTGAAGCATCGGAATCTAAAACTGGCCTCACAGGAGAGGTTCAAATCATAGAAAGTTAGAGTGTCAGTCCTCTTGTACTTAAGTCGGCATTGTGCTTCTTGTATTAAATTCGGATGCAATTTCTTTGTTTCATCGTCAATAAGAAGGTCCAAGGGATACAGTAAACCTGAAGTGAAGCATCGGAATCCGAAATGGGACTCACAGGAGGTGTTCAAATCTTTGAAAGTTAGTGTGTCAGTCCTCTTGTACTTAAGTCGGCATTGTGCCTCTTGTATTAAATTCGGATGCAATATCTGTGTTTCATCGTCAATAAGAAGGTCCAAGGGTTACAGTAAACCTGAAGTGAAGCATCGGAATCGAAAACTGGACTCACTGTAGAGGTTCAAATCATAGAAATTTAGAGTGTCAGTCCTTTTGTACTTAAGTCGGCATTGTGCTTCTTGTATTAAATTCGGATGCAATTTCTTTGTTTCAACGTCAATAAGAAGGTCCAAGCGCAACTGTAAACCGAAAGTGAAACATCAAAATCTAAAACTGGACTCACAGGAGAGGTTCAAATCATAGAATGTTAGTGTGTCAGTCCTCTTGTACTTAAGTTGGCATTGTGCTTTTTGTATTAAATTCGGATACAATTTCTGTGTTTCATCGTCAATAAGAAGGTCCAAGGGATACAGTAAACCTGAAGTGAAGCATCGGAATCTAAAACTGGACTCACAGGAGAGGTTCAAATCGTAGAAATTGAGAGTGACAGTCCTCTTGAACTTAAGTCGCCATTGTGCCTTTTGTATTAAATTCGGATGCAATTTCTGTGTTTCTTCGTCAATAAGAAGGTCTAAGGGATACCGTAAGCCTGGAGTGAAGCATCGGAATCTAAAACTGGTCTCGCAGGAGAGGTTCAAATCATAGAAAGTTAGTGTCAGTCCTCTTGTAATTAAGTCGGCATTGTGCCTTTTGTATTAAATTCAGATGCAATTTCTGTGTTTCATCGTCAATAATAAGGTCCAAGGAATATAGTAAACCTGAAGTGAAGCATCGGAATCTAAAATTATACTCACATGAGAGGTTCAAATCATAGAATGTTAGAGTGTCAGTCCTCTTGTACTTAAGTCGGCATTGTGTCTTTTGTATTAAATTCGGATACAATATCTGTGTTTCTTCGTCAATAAGAAGGTGTAAGGGATACAGTAAACCTGAAGTGAAGCATCGGAATCTAAAACTGGTCTCATAGGAAAGGTTCAAATCTTAGAGAGTTAGAGTGTCAGTCCTCTTATACTTATGCCGGCATTGTGCCTTTTGTATTAAATTCGGTTGCAATTTCTGTGTTTCATCGTCAATAAGAAGGTCCAAGGGATACAGTAAACCTGAAGTGAAGCATCGGAATCTAAAACTGGACTCACAGGAGAGGTTCAAATCATAGAAAGTTAGAGTGTCAGTCCTCTTGTACTTAAGTCGGCATTGTGCCTTTTGTATTAAATTCGGATGCAATTTCTGTGTTTCATCGTCAATAAGAAGGTCCAAGGGATACAGTAAACCTGAAGTGAAGCATCGGAATCTGAAATTGGACTCACAGGAGGGGTTAAAATCGTAGAAAGTTAGAGTGTCTGTCCTCTTGTACTTAAGTCGGCAATGTGCCTTTTGTATTACATTCGGTTGCAATTTCTGTGTTTCATCGTCAATAAGAAGGTATAAGGGATACAGTAAACCTGGAGTGAAGCATCGGAATCTAAAACTGGACTCACAGGAGAGGTTCAAATCATAGAATGTTAGAGTGTCAGTCCTCTTTTACTTAAGCCGGCATTGTGCTTTTGTATTACATTCGGATGCAATTTCTGTGTTTCATCGTCAATAACAAGGTCCAAGGGATATAGTAAACCTGATGTGAAGCATCGGAATCTAAAAACTGGACCCACAGGAGAGGTTCAAATCATAGAAAGTTAGAGAGTCAGTCCTCTTGTACTTAAGTCGCATTGTGCCTTTTGTATTAAATTCGGATACAATATCTGTGTTTCTTCGTCAATAAGAAGGTGTAAGGGATACAGTAAACCTGAAGTGAAGCATCGGAATCTAAAACTGGTCTCACAGGAAAGGTTCAAATCTTAGAGAGTTAGAGTGTCAGTCCTCATATACTCATGCCGGCATTGTGCCTTTTGTATTAAATTCGGTTGCAGTTTCTGTGTTTCATCGTCAATTAGAAGGTCCAAGGGATACAGTAAACCTGAAGTGAAGCATCGGAATCTAAAACTGGACTCACAGGAGAGGTTCAAATCATAGAAAGTTAGAGTGTCAGTGCTCTTGTACTTAGGTCGGCATTGTGCCTTTTGTATTAAATTCGGGTGCAATTTCTGTGTTTCATCGTCATTAAGAGGGTCCAAGGGATACAGTAAACCTGGAGTGAAGCATCGGAACATAAAACTGGACTCACAGGAGAGGTTCAAATCATAGAGAGATAGAGTGTCAGTCTCCTTGTACTTAACACGTTCACTGCCACTGTAATTGGCCTTGCTTTGCCACGTAACCAATATTTTTCTTAATAGAATCTGAAAATATATTGCTAAAAGTAATATAACATGTATTTATTTTATAAGTACACAATCAAATTTACTCTCGTGAATCAAAGTTGTTTTGGGGCGCACTAAGGCGTCAGTGGCATATCAGGGCCATATTCTGTAGCGGGTGGCCGTGGACGCGCCAATGCGTCTAGTGTATTGTTCCTGGTTAGTGTGACAGTTTAGGTTACTACAATTTCATTTTATATTCATAAATGAAACGAAACATCCTACTGACAAACGACATATTTATTGGACAAAAAAATATAGTAGAAACATTCAAATACAAACACAAGATCTCGAAGAAACTTCTGAAATAAAATGTATGTCAAATCTAAGAAAAATACAATCTAGAGCTTTATCCATTACACTCTCAAACAAATAAAATAAATACAAAGTTTACGAATAGTACCGACACATAACTGTCGAAAAATAAATGAGCAACGAAAGTGCTATCTGCCTTTAGAGGTGGTGAATAACACAACAATTCAAACAATATCCTGCTTTATTTGGGCAATCTAGGCACTCGTAAATCGTGTCTGTTCGTTGTCCACGGCTGGCGCATGATCTGCACTTTTTTCGCGGTGTTTTTGATTTTCCATTTGATTCTCGTTTTACCACAACATGTAGGGGATTTCGGACTGGCCGTTCTACCTGCTTTCGTGGCAATAGTGCTCTTATAATACTGAGTCTAAATTCTTGGAGGGGGCATTTTTGTGCCACAATATTTATTGTGTAGGGCATGTGCGTTTGTCAGTATCATTTCCACAACGTGGATAAAAAGTTTCTTGTACCAGCGTATGGTTTTGCGTTCCGAGAGGTAATATGATAACATCTGATCGTGCCGATCAACTCCCGCCATAAATTTATTGTAGTTTACAATGGCCAAGGGCTTAGATTTCTTCTCCTTTCTTTTGGTTTCAACCTCAACCATTTCATTTGTAAATGCATTAGAAATGTAGCAAACCTCCCTCTTATCACGCCACTTACCTATCATAACTCCTTCCGCAAATCTGGCAACGGCTTCAACCTTTTCGTAGTTTTGCTTCCTGTATTTCCTTGGGTGTATCCTTCCTATTCGCCCTCAGAGTTCCCGTGCAGTGGGTCTTCTTATCCAGGAGCAGCTTTGCCAATGCGAAGCTGTTATAGTAATTGTCCATGTACACATGGTGACCAGCATTCAACTTTTCATCTAGTAAATGAAGAACAATTTTTTGCGCATGGCCTCTTCCTCCTAAATCGTCCAGCATGCCAGTGTATACCGCGAATTTTAGGACCATTCCAGTGGGAGTTGTCAAAATATATAGCTTTATGCCATATTTGTGCTTTTTGTTTTTGATGTATTGGCGGAAAAGTAATCGTCCACGCCAAAGGATCATTGATTCGTCCAGAGACAGTTCCCGTCCAGGGTAGTAAACTTGGCACATCCTTTCATTGAAAAAATTGATAACGGGACGTATTTTATACAACCTGTCGGATGGTGTTGGTTTGCCCTGTTTTGGATTTTCAGAAAAGTGTAATGCACGTAGTATTAGCAGAAAACGATTTCGTGAAATACTATCGGCAATTCCTTTCACGTTGAATAAAGCGTCCTTTTTCCAATAGTCCTGCAAATTCCTCATCTTTACATTTCCCATGTGCAGGAAAACTCCCAAGAACACTAACAATTCGCCAACAGTCACATCTTTCCAACAGTTTATTCGTGATTGTCCTTTGGTTCCCGCAGAAAGGAATAATTCAATCGCGTTTCGATTTGTTTCTTCTACAACTGTCAATAGAAATTCGTCCGTCAGCAAAAGACGAAAATAATCTAAGGGAGTGTTTTCCGTCGGTTGAATAAGCAGTCCCTCATTTTTTATAAATGGGCAATTTATCATTCCAACTGGCTCTCTTTCCCACGCAACAGTTGTATCAGCTGCGTTATCTCTTGTTACCACTCCTTCTGCCATTTCCCTGTCGCTAGGATTCACAGCCATTTCTACAGTCTCATCTAAAACAAACTCGGCTCCGTCAGACTCTTCACTGGATTCCACGCCGTCCTCCTCACTGGCCAGTTCCGTTTCCGAATCGCTTTCTTCTAATATTCGTAATAATTCCGCATCCGTTAGTTTTTGTACGTTTCTTGTGTCCTGTGTTTTACGTTTCTTAGGTTCTGAAGGGCCCGCCGTGTCACGATTGTCTTCCATTTTCAGTCCCACAACAGAGAAAAACTGTAGGGAAAACACACGAACCGCACCCGCAAAAATTGAAAAACAATACGTTCTTAGAGTGCCTGCGCAATGAACCACACCGAATGGCTGTGCCCGACTAAACTGTGGCGCTGAGAAACAGCTGAGTGTCTCGCCGCGCAGGCGCGTCGACGGCATATGCACTAGTATCGGCCGGACGCGCTGGTGCGCCGATGGCAGTGAACGTGTTAAGTCGGCATTGTGCGTTTTGTATTAAAATCGGATGCAATTTCTGTGTTTCATCGTCAATAAGAAGGTCCAAGGAATATAGTAAACCTGATGTGAAGCATCGGAATCTAAAACTGGACCCACAGGAGAGGTTCAAATCATAGAAAGTTAGAGAGTCAGTCCTCTTGTACTTAAGTCGGCATTGTGCCTTTTGTATTAAATTCGGATGCAATTTCTGTGTTTCATCGTCAATATGATGGTTAAAGGGATACAGTAAACCTGAAGTGAAGCATCGGAATCTAAAACTGGCCTCACAGAAGAGGTTCAAATCATAGAGAGTTAGAGTGTCAGTCCTCTTGTACTTAAGTCGGCATTGTGCTTCTTGTATTAAATTCGGATGCAATTTCTTTGTTTCATCGTGAATAAGAAGGTCCAAGGGATACAGTAAACCTGAAGTGAAGCATCGGAATCCGAAATTGGACTCACAGGAGGGGTTCAAATCATTAAAAGTTAGTGTGTCAGTCCTCTTGTACTTAAGTCGGCATTGTGCCTCTTGTATTAAATTCGGATGCAATTTCTGTGTTTCATCGTCAATAAGAAGGTGCAAGGGTTACAGTAAACATGAAGTGAAGCATCGGAATCGAAAACTGGACTCACTGCAGAGGTTGAAATCATAGAAATTTAGAGTGTCAGTCCTCTTGTACTTAAGTCGGCATTGTGCTTCTTGTATTAAATTCGGATGCAATTTCTTTGTTTCATCGTCAATAAGAAGGTAAAATCGATACAGTAAACCTGAAGTGAAACATCAAAATCTAAAACTGGACTCACAGGAGAGGTTCAAATCATAGAATGTTAGAGTGTCAGTCCTCTTGTACTTAAGTCGGCATTGTGCCTTTTGTATTAAATTCGGATGCAATTTCTGTGTTTCATCGTCAATAAGAAGGTCCAAGGGATACAGTAAACCTGAAGTGAAGCATCGGAATCTAAAACTGGACTCACAGGAGAGGTTCAAATCGTAGAAATTGAGAGTGACAGTCCTCTTGAACTTAAGTCGCCATTGTGCTTTTTGTATTACATTCGGATGCAATTTCTGTGTTTCTTCGTCAATAAGAAGGTCTAAGGGATACAGTAAGCCGAGTGAAGCATAGGAATCCAAAACTGGTCTCACAGGAGAGATTCAAATCATAGAAAGTTAGTGTCAGTCCTCTTGTAATTAAGTCGGCATTGTGCCTTTTGTATTAAATTCAGATGCAATTTCTGTGTTTCATCATCAATAATAAGGTCCAAGGGATATAGTAAACCTGAAGTGAAGCATCGGAATCTAAAATTGGACTCACAGGAGAGGTTCAAATCATAGAAAGTTAGAGTGTCAGTCCTCTTGTACTTAGGTCGGCATTGTGAATTTTGTATTAAATTCGAATGCAATTTCTGTGTTTCATCGTCATTAAGAAGGTCCAAGGGATACAGTAAACCTGAAGTGAAGCATCGGAATCCGAAATTGGACTCACAGGAGGGGTTCATATCCGTAGAAAGTTAGAGTGTCTGTCCTCTTGTACTTAAGTCGGCGATGTGCCTTTTGTATTAAATTCGGATGCAATTCTGTGTTTCATCGTTAATAAGAAGGTCCAAGAGTTACAGTACACCTGAAGTGAAGCATCGGCATCGAAAACTCGACTCACTGCAGGGGTTCAAATCATAGAAAGTTAGAGTGTCAGTCCCCTTGTACTTAAGTCGGCATTGTGCTTTTTGTATTAAATTCGGATGCAATTTCTCTGTTTCATCGTCAATAAGAAGGTCCAAGCGATACGGTAAACCTGAAATGAAACATCATAATCTAAAATTGGACTCACAGGAGAGGTTCAAATCACAGAAAGCTAGAGTGTCAGCCCTCTTGTACTTAAGTCGGCATTGTGCCTTTTGTATTACATTCGGTTGCAAATTTCTGTGTTTCATCGTCAATAAGAAGGTCCAAGGGATACAGTAAAACCCTGGAGTGAAGCATCGGAATCTAAAACTGGACTCACCAGGAGAGGTTCATATCATAGAATGTAAGAGTGTCAGTCCTCTTTTACTTAGCCGCATTGTGCTTTTGTATTACATTCGGATGCAATTTCTGTGTTTCATCGTCAATAACAAGGTCCAAGGGATACAGTAAACCTGAAGTGAAGCATCGGAACATAAAACAGTACTCACAGGAGAGGTTCAAATCATAGAGAGATAGAGTGTCAGTCTCCTTGTACTTAAGTCGGCATTGTGCGTTTTGTATTAAATTCGGATGCAATTTCTGTGTTTCATCGTCAATAAGAAGGTCCAAGGAATATAGTAAACCTGAAGTGAAGCATCGGAATCTAAAACTGGACTCACAGGAGAGGTTCAAATCATAGAATGTTAGAGTGTTAGTCCTCTTGTACTTAAGTCGGCATTGTGCCTTTTGTATTAAATTCGGATGCAATTTCTGTGTTTCATCGTCAATATGATGGTTAAAGGGATACAGTAAACCTGAAGTGAAGCATCGGAATCTAAAACTGGCCTCACAGGAGAGGTTCAAATCATAGAGAGTTAGAGTGTCAGTCCTCTTGTACTTAAGTTGGCATTGTGCTTCTTGTATTAAATTCGGATGCAGTTTCTTTGTTTCATCGTGAATAAGAAGGTCCAAGGGATACAGTAAACCTGAAGTGAAGCATCGGAATCCGAAATTGGACTCACAGGAGGGGTTCAAATCATTAAAAGTTAGTGTGTCAGTCCTCTTGTACTTAAGTCGGCATTGTGCCTCTTGTATTAAATTTGGATGCAATTTCTGTGTTTCATCGGCAATAAGAACGTGCAAGGGTTACAGTAAAACATGAAGTGAAGCATCGGAATCGAAAACTGGACTCACTGCAGAGGTTCAAATCATAGAAATTTAGAGTGTCAGTCCTCTTGTACTTAAGTCGGCATTGTGCTTCTTGTATTAAATTCGGATGCAATTTCTTTGTTTCATCGTCCAATAAGAAGGTCCAATCGATACAGTAAACCTGAAGTGAAACATCAAAATCTAAAAACTGGACTCACAGGAGGGTTTCAAATCATGGAATGTTAGAGTGTCACTCCTCTTGTACTTATGTCGGCATTGTGCCTTTTGTATTAAATTCGGATGCAATTTCATTGTTTCATCGTCAATAAGAAGGTCCAAGGGATACAGGAAACCTGAAGTGAAGCATCGGAATCTAAAACTGGACTCACAGGAGAGGTTCAAATCGTAGAAATTGAGAGTGACAGTCCTCTTGAACTTGAGTCGCCATTGTGCTTTTTGTATTAAATTCGGATGCAATTTCTGTGTTTCTTCGTCAATAAGAAGGTCTAAGGGATACAGTAAGCCTGGAGTGAAGCATCGGAATCTAAAACTGGTCTCACAGGAGAGATTCAAATCATAGAAAGTTAGTGTCAGTCCTCTTGTAATTAAGTCGGCATTGTGCCTTTTGTATTAAATTCAGATGCAATTTCTGTGTTTCTTCGTCAATAATAAGGTCCAAGGAATATAGTAAACCTGAAGTGAAGCATCGGAATCTAAAATTGGACTCACAGGAGAGGTTCAAATCATAGAATGTTAGAGTGTTAGTCCTCTTGTACTTAAGTCGGCATTGTGCCTATTGTATTAAATTCGGATACAATATCTGTGTTTCTTCGTCAATAAGAAGGTGTAAGGGATACAGTAAACCTGAAGTGAAGCATCGGAATCTAAAACTGGTCTCATAGGAAAGGTTCAAATCTTAGAGAGTTAGAGTGTCAGTCCTCTTATACTCATGCCGGCATTGTGCCTTTTGTATTAAATTCGGTTGCAATTTCTGTGTTTCATCGTCAATTAGAAGGTCCAAGGGATACAGTAAACCTGAAGTGAAGCATCGGAATCTAAAACTGGAGTCACAGGAGAGGTTCAAATCATAGAAAGTTAGAGTGTCAGTCCTCTTGTACTTAGGTCGGCATTGTGCCTTTTGTATTAAATTCGGATGCAATTTCTGTGTTTCATCGTCATTAAGAAGGTCCAAGGGATGCAGTAAACCTGAAGTGAAGCATCGGAATCCGAAATTGGACTCACAGGAGGGGTTCAAATCGTAGAAAGTTAGAGTGTCTGTCCTCTTGTACTTAAGTCAGCGATGTGCCTTTTGTATTAAATTCGGATGCAATTTCTGTGTTTCATCGTTAATAAGAAGGTCCAAGAGTTACAGTACACCTGAAGTGAAGCATCGAATCGAAAACTCGACTCACTGCAGGGGTTCAAATCATAGAAAGTTAGAGTGTCAGTCCCCTTGTACTTAAGTCGGCATTGTGCTTTTTGTATTACATTCGGATGCAATTTCTCTGTTTCATCGTCAATAAGAAGGTCCAAGCGATACAGTAAACCTGAAGTGAAACATCAAAATCTAAAATTGGACTCACAGGAGAGGTTCAAATCACAGAAAGCTAGAGTGTCAGCCCTCTTGTACTTAAGTCGGCATTGTTCCTTTTGTATTAAATTCGGATGCAAATTCTGTGTTTCATCGTCAATAAAAGGTCCAAGGGATACAGTAAACCTGAAGTGAAGCATCGGAATCTAGAACTGGACTCACAGGAGAAGTTCAAATCGTAGAAAGTGAGAGTGTCAGTTCTCTTGTACTTAAGTCGGCATTGTGCTTTTTGTATTAAATTCGGATGCAATTTCTGTGTTTCATCGTCAATAAGAAGGTCCAAGGGATACAGTAAGCCTGGAGTGAAGCATCGGAATCCAAAACTGGACTCACAGGAGAGGTACAAATCATAGAAATTTAGTGTCAGTCCTCTTGTAATTAAGTCGGCATTGTGCCTTTTGTATTAAATTCATATGCAATTTTCTGTGTCTCATCGTCAATAAGCAGGTTCAAGGGATACAGTAAACCTGAAGTGAAGCATCGGAATCAAAACTGGACTCACAGGAGTGGTTCAAATCTTAGAGAGTTAGAGTGTCAGTCCTCTTATACTTATGCCGGCAATCTGCCTTTTGTATTACATTCGGTTGCAATTTCTGTGTTTCATCGTCAATAACAAGGTCCAAGGGGATGCAGTAAACCTGAAGTGAAGCATCGGAACATAAAACTGTACTCACATTAGAGGTTCAAATCATAGAAAGTTAGAGAGTCAGTCCTCATGTACTTAAGTCGGCATTGTGCTTTTTGTATTACATTCGGTTGCAATTTCTGTGTTTCATCGTCAATAAGAAGGTCCAAGGGATACAGTAAACCTGGAGTGAAGCATCGGAATCTAAAATTGGACTCACAGGAGAGGTTCAAATCATAGAATGTTAGAGTCTCAGTCCTCTTGTACTTAAGTCGGCATTGTGCCTTTTGTATTAAATTCGGATACAATATCTGTGTTTCTTCGTCAATAAGAAGGTGTAAGGGATACAGTAAACCTGAAGTGAAGCCATCGGAATCTAAAACTGGGTCTCACAGGAAAGGTTCAAATCCTAGAGGAGTTAGAGTGTCAGTCCTCTTATACTCATGCCGGCATTGTGCCTTTTGTATTAAATTCGGTTGCAATTTCTGTGTTTCATCGTCAATACAGTAAACCTGAAGTAAAGCATCGGAATCTAAAACTGGACTCACAGGAGAGGTTCAAATCATAGAAAGTTAGAGTGTCAGTCCTCTTGTACTTAAGTCGGCATTGTGCCTTTTGTATTACATTCGGATGCAATTTCTGTGTTTCATCGTCAATAACAAGATCCAAGGGATACAGTAAACCTGAAGTGAAGCATCGGAACATAAAACAGTACTCACATTAGAGGTTCAAATCATAGAGAGATAGAGTGTCAGTCTCCTTGTACTTAAGTCGGCATTGTGCGTTTTTGTATTAAATTCCATGCAATTTCTGTGATTCATCGTCAATAAGAAGGTCCAAGGAATATAGTAAACCTGAAGTGAAGCATCGGAATCTAAAAATTGGACCCACAGGAGAGGTTCAAATCATAGAAAGTTAGAGAGTCAGTCCTCTTGTACTTAAGTCGGCTTTGTGCCTTTTGTATTAAATTCGGATGCAATTTCTGTGTTTCATCATCATTATGAAGGTTAAAGGGATACAGTAAACCTGAAGTGAAGCTTTGGAATCTAAAACTGGCATCGCAGGAGAGGTTCAAATCGTAGAAAGATAGAGTGTCAGTCTTCTTGTACTTAAGTCGGCATTGTGCTTCTTGTATTAAATTCGGATGCAATTTCTTTGTTTCATCGTGAATAAGAAGGTCCAAGGGATACAGTAAACCTGAAGTGAAGCATCGGAATCCGAAATTGGACTCACAGGAGGGGTTCAATCATTGAAAGTTAGTGTGTCAGTCCTCTTGTACTTAAGTCGGCATTGTGCCTCTTGTATTAAATTCGGATGCAATTTCTGTGTTTCATCGTCAATAAGAAGGTCCAAGGGTTACAGTAAACATGAAGTGAAGCATCGGAATCGAAAACTGGACTCACTGCAGAGGTTCAAATCATAGAAATTTAGAGTGTCAGTCCTCTTGTACTTAAGTCGGCATTGTCCTTCTTGTATTAAATTCGGATGCAATTTCTTTGTTTTCATCGTCAATAAGAAGGTCCAAGCGAAACAGTAAACCTGAAGGTGAAACATCAAAATTTAAACCTGGACTCACAGGCGAGGTTCAAATCATAGAATGTTAGAGTGTCAGTCCTCTTGTACTTAAGTCGGCATTGTGCCTTTCGTATTAAATTCGGATGCAATTTCTGTGTTTCATCGTCAATAAGAAGGTCCAAGGAATACAGTAAACCTGAAGTGAAGCATCGGAATCTAAAACTGGACTCACAGGAGAGGTTCAAATCGTAGAAATTGAGAGTGACAATCCTCTTGAACTTAAGTCGCCATTGTGCTTTTTGTATTAAATTCGGATGCAATTTCTGTGTTTCATCGTCAATAATAAGGTCCAAGGAATTTAGTAAACCTGAAGTGAAGCATCGGAATCTAAAATTGGACTCACAGGAGAGGTTCAAATCATAGAATGTTAGAGTGTCAGTCCTCTTGTACTTAAGTCGGCATTGTGCCTTTTGTATTAAATTCGGTTACAATATCTGAGTTTCTTCGTCAATAAGAAGGTGTAAGGGATACAGTAAACCTGAAGTGAAGCATCGGAATCTAAAACTGGTCTCACAGGAAAGGTTCAAATCTTAGAGAGTTAGAGTGTCAGTCCTCTTATACTTATGCCGGCATTGTGCCTTTTGTATTAAATTCGGTTGCAATTTCTGTGTTTCATCGTCAATAAGAAGGTCCAAGGGATACAGTAAACCTGAAGTGAAGCATCGGAATCTAAAACTGGACTCACAGGATAGGTTCAAATCATAGAAAGTTAGAGTGTCAGTCCCCTTGTACTTAAGTCGGCATTGTGCTTTTTGTATTAAATTCGGATGCAATTTCTCTGTTTCATCGTCAATAAGAAGGTCCAATTGATACAGTAAACCTGAAGTGAAGCATCGGAACATAAAACTGTACTCACATTAGAGGTTCAAATCATAGAAAGTTAGGGAGTCAGTCCTCTTGTACTTAAGTCGGCATTGTGCCTTTTGTATTACATTCGGTTGCAATTTCTGTGTTTCATCGTCAATAAGAAGGTCCAAGGGATACAGTAAACCTGAAGTGAAGCATCGGAATCTAAAACTGGACTCACAGGAGAGGTTCAAATCATAGAAAGTTAGAGTGTGAGTCCCCTTGTACTTAAGTCGGCATTGTGCTTTTTGTATTAAATTCGGATGCAATTTCTCTGTTTCATCGTCAATAAGAAGGTCCAAGCGATACAGTAAACCTGAAGTGAAACACAAAATCTAAAATTGGACTCACAGGAGAGGTTCAAATCACAGAAAGTTAGAGTTTCAGCCCTCTTGTACTTAAGTCGGCATTGTGCCCTTTTGTATTAAATTCGGATGCAATTTCTGTGTTTCATCGTCAATAAGAAGGTCCAAGGGATACAGTAAAACTGAAGTGAAGCATCGGAATCTAGAACTGGACTCACAGGAGAGGTTCAAATCGTAGAAAGTGAGAGTGTCAGTTCTCTTGTACTTAAGGCGGCATTATGCTTTACGTATTAAATTCGGATGCAATTTCTGTGTTTCATCGTCAATAAGAAGGTCCAAGGGATACAGTAAGCCTGGAGTGAAGCATGGGAATCTAAAACTGGACTCACAGGAGAGGTACAAATCATAGAAATTTAGTGTCAGTCCTCTTGTAATTAAGTTGGCATTGTGCCTTTTGTATTAAATTCAGATGCAATTTCTGTGTCTCATCGTCACTAAGCAGGTTCAAGGGATACAGTAAACCTGAAGTGAAGCATCGGAATCAAAACTGGACTCACTGGAGAGGTTCAAATCTTAGAGAGTTAGAGTGTCAGTCCTCTTATACTTATGCCGGCAATCTGCCTTTTGTATTACATTCGGTTGCAATTTCTGTGTTTCATCGTCAATAAGTAGGTTCCAAGGGATACTGTAAACCTGGAGTGAAGCATCCGGAATCTAAAACTGGACTCACAGGAGAGGTTCAAATCATTGAAAGTTAGAGTGTCAGTCCTCTTGTACCTAAGCCGGCATTGTGCTTTTGTATTACATTCGGATGCAATTTCTGTGTTTCATCGTCAATAACAAGGTCCAAGGGATACAGTAAACCTGAAGTTAAGCATCGGAACATAAAACTGAACTCACAGGAGAGGTTCAAATCATAGAGAGATAGAGTGTCCAGTCCTCTTGTACTTAAGTCGGCATTGTGCTTCTTGTATTAAATTCGGATGCAATTTCTTTGTTTCATCGTCAATAAGAAGGTCCAAGCGAAACAGTAAACCTGAAGTAAAACATCAAAATCTAAAACTGGACTCACAGGAGAGGTTCAAATCATAGAATGTTAGAGTGTCAGTCCTCTTGTACTTAAGTCGGCATTGTGCTTTTTGTATTAAATTCGGATACAATTTCTGTGTTTCATCGTCAATAATAAGGTCCCAAGGGATACAGTAAACCTGAAGTGAAGCATCGGAATCTAAAACTGGACTCACAGGAGAGGTTCAAATCGTAGAAATTGAGAGTGACAGTCCTCTTGAACTTAAGTCGCCATTGTGCTTTATGTATTAAATTCGGATGCAATTTCTGTGTTTCTTCGTCAATAAGAAGGTCTAAGGGATACAGTAAGCCTGGAGTGAAGCATCGGAATCTAAAACTGGTCTCACAGGAGAGGTTCAAATCATAGAAAGTTAATGTCAGTCCTCTTGTAATTAAGTCGGAATTGTGCCTTTTGTATTAAATTCAGATGCAATTTCTGTGTTTCATCGTCAATAATAAGGTCCAAGGAATATAGTAAACCTGAAGTGAAGCATCGGAATCTAAATTTGGACTCACATGAGAGGTTCAAATCATAGAATGTTAGAGTGTCAGTCCTCTTGTACTTAAGTCGGCATTGTCTCTTTTGTATTAAATTCGGATACAATATCTGTGTTTCTTCGTCAATAAGAAGGTGTAAGGGATACAGTAAACCTGAAGTGAAGCATCGGAATCTAAAACTGGTCTCATAGGAAAGGTTCAAATTTTAGAGAGTTAGAGTGTCAGTCCTCTTATACTTATGCCGGCATTGTGCCTTTTGTATTAAATTCGATTGCAATTTCTGTGTTTCATCGTCAATAAGAAGGTCCAAGGGATACAGTAAACCTGAAGTGAAGCATCGGAATCTAAAACTGGACTCACAGGAGAGGTTCAATTCATAGAAAGTTAGAGTGTCAGTCCTCTTGTACTTAAGTCGGCATTGTGCCTTTTGTATTAAATTCGGATGCAATTTCTGTGTTTCATCGTCAATAAGAAAGTCCAAGGGATACAGTAAACTTGAAGTGAAGCATCGGAATCCGAAATTGGACTCACAGGAGGGGTTAAAATCGTAGAAAGTTAGAGTGTCTGTCCTCTTGTACTTAAGTCGGCAATGTGCCTTTTGTATTAAATTCGGATGCAATTTCTGTGTTTCATCGTCAATAAGAAGGTCCAAGGGTTACAGTACTCCTGAAGTGAAGCATCGGAATCGAAAACTGGACTCACTGCAGGGGTTCAAATCATAGAAAGTTAGAGTGTCAGTCCCCTTGTACTTAAGTCGGCATGTGCTTTTTGTATTAAATTCGGATGCAATTTCTCTGTTTCATCGTCAATAAGACGGTCCAAGCGATACAGTAAACCTGAAGTGAAACATCAAAATCTAAAATTGGACTCACAGGAGAGGTTCAAATCACAGAAAGTTAGAGTGTCAGCCCTCTTGTACTTAAGTCGGCATTGTGCCTTTTGTATTAAATTCGGATGCAATTTCTGTGTTTGATCGTCAATAAGAAGCTCCAAGGGATACAGTAAACCTGAAGTGAAGCATCGGAATCTAGAAATGGACTCACAGGAGAGGTTCAAATCGTAGAAAGTGAGAGTGTCAGTTCTCTTGTACTTAAGTCGGCATTGTGCTTTTTGTATTAAATTCGGATGCAATTTCTGTGTTTCATCGTCAATAAGAAGGTCCAAGGGATACAGTAAGCCTGGAGTGAAGCATCGGAATCTAAAACTGGACTCACAGGAGAGGTACAAATCATAGAAAGTTAGTGTCAGTCCTCTAGTAATTAAGTTGGCCTTGTGCCTTTTGTATTAAATTCAGATGCAATTTCTGTGTCTCATCGTCACTAAGCAGGATCAAGGGATACAGTAAACCTGAAGTGAAGCATCGGAATCAAAACTGGACTCACAGGAGAGGTTCAAATCTTAGAGAGTTAGAGTGTCAGTCCTCTTATACTTATGCCGGCAATCTGCCTTTTGTATTAGATTCGGTTGCAATTTCTGTGTTTCATCGTCAATAAGAAGGTCCAAGGGATACAGTAAACCTGGAGTGAAGCATCGGAATCTAAAACTGGACTCACAGGAGAGGTTCAAATCATAGAATGTTAGAGTGTCAGTCCTCTTGTACTTAAGCCGGCATTGTGCTTTTGTATTACATTCGGATGCAATTTCTGTGTTTCATCGTCAATAACAAGGTCCAAGGGATACAGTAAACCTGAAGTGAAGCATCGGAACATAAAACTGGACTCACAGGAGAGGTTCAAATCATAGAGAGATAGAGTGTCAGTCTCCTTGTACTTAAGTCGGCATTGTGCGTTTTTGTATTAAATTCGGATGCAATTTCTGTGTTTCATCGTCAATAAGAAGGTCCAAGGAATATAGTAAACCTGAAGTGAAGCATCGGAATCTAAAACTGGACCCACAGGAGCGGTACAAATCATAGAAAGTTAGAGAGTCAGTCCTCTTGTACTTAGGTCGGCATTGTGCCTTTTGTATTAAATTCGGATGCAATATCTGTGTTTCTTCGTCAATAAGAAGGTGTAAGGGATACAGTAAACCTGAAGTGAAGCATCGGAATCTAAAACTGGTCTCACAGGAAAGGTTCAAATCCTAGAGAGTTAGAGTGTCAGTCCTCTTATACTCATGCCTGCATTGTGCCTTTTGTATTAAATTCGGTTGCAATTTCTGTGTTTCATCGTCAATTAGAAGGTCCAAGGGATACAGTAAACCTGAAGTGAAGCATCGGAATCTAAAACTGGACTCACAGGAGAGGTTCAAATCATAGAAAGTTAGAGTGTCAGTCCTCTTGTACTTAAGTCGGCATTGTGCCTTTTGTATTACATTCGGATGCAATTTCTGTGTTTCATTGTCAATAACAAGGTCCAAGGGATACAGTAAACCTGAAGTGAAGCATCGGAACATAAAACAGTACTCACATTAGAGGTTCAAATCATAGAGAGATAGAGTGTCAGTCTCCTTGTACTTAAGTCGGCATTGTGCGTTTTGTATTAAATTCCGATGCAATTTCTGTGATTCATCGTCAATAAGAACGTCCAAGGAATATAGTAAACCTGAAGTGAAGCATCGGAATCTAAAATTGGACCCACAGGAGAGGTTCAAATCATAGAAAGTTAGAGAGTCAGTCCTCTTGTACTTAAGTCGGCTTTGTGCCTTTTGTATTAAATTCGGATGCAATTTCTGTGTTTCATCGTCATTATGAAGGTTAAAGGGATACAGTAAACCTGAAGTGAAGCTTTGGAATCTAAAACTGGCATCGCAGGAGAGGTTCAAATCGTAGAAAGATAGAGTGTCAGTCTTCTTCTACTTAAGTCGGCATTGTGCTTCTTGTATTAAATTCGGATGCAATTTCTTTGTTTCATCGTGAATAAGAAGGTCCAAGGGATACAGTAAACCTGAAGTGAAGCATCGGAATCCGAATTGGACTCACAGGAGGGGTTCAAATCATTGAAAGTTAGTGTGTCAGTCCTCTTGTACTTAAGTCGGCATTGTGCCTCTTGTATTAAATTCGGATGCAATTTCTGTGTTTCATCGTCAATAAGAAGGTCAAGGGTTACAGTAAACATGAAGTGAAGCATCGGAATCGAAAACTGGACTCACTGCAGAGGTTCAAATCATAGAAATTTAGAGTGTCAGCCCTCTTGTACTTAAGTCGGCATTGTCCTTCTTTGTATTAAATTCGGATGCAATTTCTTTGTTTCATCGTCAATAAGAAGGTCCAAGCGAAACAGTAAACCTGAAGTGAAACAATCAAAATTTAAACCTGGACTCACAGGCGAGGTTCAAATCATAGAATGTTAGAGTGTCAGTCCTCTTGTACGTAAGTCGGCATTGTGCCTTTCGTATTAAATTCGGATGCAATTTCTGTGTTTCATCGTCAATAAGAAGGTCCAATGGAATACAGTAAACCTGAAGTGAAGCATCGGAATCTAAAACTGGACTCACAGGAGAGGTTCAAATCGTAGAAATTGAGAGTGACAATCCTCTTGAACTTAAGTCGCCATTGTGCTTTTTGTATTAAATTCGGATGCAATTTCTGTGTTTCATCGTCAATAATAAGGTCCAAGGAATATAGTAAACCTGAAGTGAAGCATCGGAATCTAAAATTGGACTCACAGGAGAGGTTCAAATCATAGAATGTTAGAGTGTCAGTCCTCTTGTACTTAAGTCGGCATTGTGCCTTTTGTATTAAATTCGGTTACAATATCTGAGTTTCTTCGTCAATAAGAAGGTGTAAGGGATGCAGTAAACCTGAAGTGAAGCATCGGAATCTAAAACTGGTCTCACAGGAAAGGTTCAAATCTTAGAGAGTTAGAGTGTCAGTCCTCTTATACTTATGCCGGCATTGTGCCTTTTGTATTAAATTCGGTTGCAATTTCTGTGTTTCATCGTCAATAAGAAGGTCCAAGGGATACAGTAAACCTGAAGTGAAGCATCGGAATCTATAACTGGACTCACAGGATAGGTTCAAATCAAAGAAAGTTAGAGTGTCAGTCCCCTTGTACTTAAGTCGGCATTGTGCTTTTTGTATTAAATTCGGATGCAATTTCTCTGTTTCATCGTCAATAAGAAGGTCCAATTGATACAGTAAACCTGAAGTGAAGCATCGGAACATAAAACTGTACTCACATTAGAGGTTCAAATCATAGAAAGTTAGAGAGTCAGTCCTCTTGTACTTAAGTCGGCATTGTGCCTTTTGTATTACATTCGGTTGCAATTTCTGTGTTTCATCGTCAATAAGAAGGTCCAAGGGATACAGTAAACCTGAAGTGAAGCATCGGAATCTAAAACTGGACTCACAGGAGAGGTACAAATCATAGAAAGTTAGTGTCCAGTCCTCTAGTAATTAAGTTGGCCTTGTGCCTTTTTGTATTAAATTCAGATGCAATTTCTGTGTCTCATCGTCACTAAGCAGGATCAAGGGATACAGTAAACCTGAAGTGAAGCATCGGAATCAAAACTGGACTCACAGGAGAGGTTCAAATCTTAGAGAGTTAGAGTGTCAGTCCTCTTATACTTATGCCGGCAATCTGCCTTTTGTATTAGATTCGGTTGCAATTTCTGTGTTTCATCGTCAATAAGAAGGTCCAAGGGATACAGTAAACCTGGAGTGAAGCATCGGAATCTAAAACTGGACTCACAGGAGAGGTTCAAATCATAGAATGTTAGAGTGTCAGTCCTCTTGTACTTAAGCCGGCATTGTGCTTTTGTATTACATTCGGATGCAATTTCTGTGTTTCATCGTCAATAACAAGGTCCAAGGGATACAGTAAACCTGAAGTGAAGCATCGGAACATAAAACTGGACTCACAGGAGAGGTTCAAATCATAGAGAGATAGAGTGTCAGTCTCCTTGTACTTAAGTCGGCATTGTGCGTTTTGTATTAAATTCGGATGCAATTTCTGTGTTTCATCGTCCAATAAGAAGGTCCAAGGAATATAGTAAACCTGAAGTGAAGCATC
>NW_025727969.1:0-123834 GCF_021461385.2 Schistocerca piceifrons | reverse complement strand
TTAGATTCCGATGCTTCACTCCAGGCTTACTGTATCCCTTGGACCTTCTTATTGACGATGAAACACAGAAATTGCATCCGAATTTAATACAAAAGGCACGTCGCCGACTTAAGTACAACAGGACTGACACTCTAAATTTCTATGATTTGAACCTCTGCAGTGAGTCCAGTTTTCGATTCCCATGCTTCACTTCATGTTTACTGTAACCCTTGCACCATCTTATTGACGATGAAACACAGAAATTGCATCCGAATTTAATACAAGAGGCACAATGCCGACTTAAGTACAAGAGGACTGACACACTAACTTTTAATCATTTGAACCCCTCCTGTGAGTCCAATTTCGGATTCCGATGCTTCACTTCAGGTTTACTGTATCCCTTGGACCTTCTTATTCACGATGAAACAAAGAAATTGCATCCGAATTTAATACAAGAAGCACAATGCCGACTTAAGTACAAGAGGACTGAACTCTAACTTTCTATGATTTGAACCTCTCCTGTGAGGCCAGTTTTAGATTCCGATGCTTCACTCCAGGTTTACTGTATCCCTTGGACCTTCTTATTGACGATGAAACACAGAAATTGCAACCGAATGTAATACAAAAGGCAGATTGCCGACTTAATTACAAGAGGACTGACACTAACTTTCTATGATTTGAATCTCTCCTGTGAGACCAGTTTTAGATTCCGATGCTTCACTCCAGGCTTACTGTATCCCTTAGACCTTCTTATTGACGAAGAAACACAGAAATTGCATCCGAATTCAATACAAAAAGCACAATGGCGACTTAAGTTCAAGAGGACTGTCACTCTCAATTTCTACGATTTGAACCTCTCCTGTGAGTCCAGTTTTAGATTCCGATGCTTCACTTCAGGTTTACTGTATCCCTTGGACCTTCTTATTGACGATGAAACACAGAAATTGCATCCGAATTTAATACAAAAGGCACAATGCCGACTTAAGTACAAGAGGACTGACACTCTAACATTCTATGATTTTAACCTCTCCTGTGAGTCCAGTTTTAGATTTTGATGTTTCACTTCAGGTATACTGTATCGATTGGACCTTCTTATTGACGATGAAACAAAGAAATTGCATCCGAATTTAATACAAGAAGCACAATGCCGACTTAAGTACAAGAGGACTGACACTCTAAATTTCTATGATTTGAACCTCTGCAGTGAGTCCAGTTTTCGATTCCGATGCTTCACTTCATGTTTACTGTAACCCTTGCACCTTCTTATTGACGATGAAACACAGAAATTGCATCCGAATTTAATACAAGAGGCACAATGCCGACTTAAGTACAAGAGGACTGACACACTAACTTGTAATGATTTGAACCCCTCCTGTGAGTCCAATTTCGGATTCCGATGCTTCACTTCAGGTTTACTGTATCCCTTGGACCTTCTTATTCACGATGAAACAAAGAAATTGCATCCGAATTTAATACAAGAAGCACAATGCCGACTTAAGTACAAGAGGACTGACACTCTAACTTTCTATGATTTGAACCTCTCCTGTGAGGCCAGTTTTAGATTCCGATGCTTCACTTCAGGTTTACTGTATCCCTTTAACCATCATATTGACGATGAAACACAGAAATTGCATCCGAATTTAATACAAAAGGCACAATGCCGACTTAAGTACAAGAGGACTGACTCTCTAACTTTCTATGATTTGTACCTCTCCTGTGGGGTCCAGTTTTAGATTCCGATGCTTCACTTCAGGTTTACTATATTCCTTGGACCTTCTTATTGACGATGAAACACAGAAATTGCATCCGAATTTAATACATAACGCACAATGCCGACTTAAGTACAAGGAGACTGACACTCTATCTCTCTATGATTTGAACCTCTCCTGTGAGTCCAGTTTTATGTTCCGATGCTTCACTTCAGGTTTACTGTATCCCTTGGACCTTGTTATTGACGATGAAACACAGAAATTGCATCCGAATGTAATACAAAAGCACAATGCCGGCTTAAGTACAAGAGGACTGACACTCTAACATTCTATGATTTGAACCTCTCCAGTGAGTCCAGTTTTAGATTCCGATGCTTCACTCCAGGTTTACTGTATCCCTTGGACCTTCTTATTGACGATGAAACACAGAAATTGCAACCGAATGTAATACAAAAGGCAGATTGCCGGCATAAGTATAAGAGGACTGACACTCTAACTCTCTAAGATTTGAACCTCTCCTGTGAGTAAAGTTTTGATTCCGATGCTTCACTTCAGGTTTACTGTATCCCTTGAACCTGCTTAGTGACGATGAGACACAGAAATTGCATCTGAATTTAATACAAAAGGCACAATGCCAACTTAATTACAAGAGGACTGACACTAACTTTCTATGATCTGTACCTCTCCTGTGAGTCCAGTTTTAGATTCCGATGCTTCACTCCAGGCTTACTGTATCCCTTGGACCTTCTTATTGACGATGAAACACAGAAATTGCATCCGAATTTAATACAAAAGGCACAATGCCGACTTAAGTACAAGAGGGCTGACACTCTAACTTTCTATGATTTGAACCTCTCCTGTGAGTCCAATTTTAGATTTTGATGTTTCACTTCAGGTTTACTGTATCGCTTGGACCTTCTTATTGACGATCAAACAGAGAAATTGCATCCGAATTTAATACATAAAGCACATGCCGACTTAAGTACAAGGGGACTGACACTCTAACTTTCTATGATGTGAACCCCTGCAGTGAGTCCAGTTTTCGATTCCGATGCTTCACTTCAGGAGTACTGTAACCCTTGGACCTTCTTATTGACGATGAAACACAGAAATTGCATCCGAATTTAATACAAAAGGCACAATGCCGACTTAAGTACAAGAGGACAGACACTCTAACTTTCTACGATTTTAACCCCTCCTGTGAGTCCAATTTCGGATTCCGATGCTTCACTTCAAGTTTACTGTATCCCTTGGACCTTCTTATTGACGATGAAACACAGAAATTGCAACCGAATTTAATACAAAAGGCACAATGCCGACTTAAGTACAAGAGGACTGACACTCTAACTCTCTAAGATTTGAACCTTTCCTATGAGACCAGTTTTAGATTCCGATGCTTCACTTCAGGTTTACTGTATCCCTTACACCTTCTTATTGACGAAGAAACACAGATATTGTATCCGAATTTAATACAAAAGACACAATGCCGACTTAAGTACAAGAGCACAGACACTCTAACATTCTATGATTTGAACCTCTCATGTGAGTCCAATTTTAGATTCCGATGCTTCACTTCAGGTTTACTATATTCCTTGGACCTTATTATTGACGATGAAACACAGAAATTGCATCTGAATTTAATACAAAAGGCACAATGCCGACTTAATTACAAGAGGACTGACATTAATTTTCTATGATTTGAACCTCTCCTGTGAGACCAGTTTTAGATTCCGATGCTTCACTCCAGGCTTACTGTATCCCTTAGACATTCTTATTGACGAAGAAACACAGAAATTGCATCCGAATTTAATACAAAAAGCACAATGGCGACTTAAGTTCAAGAGGACTGTCACTCTCAATTTCTACGATTTGAACCTCTCCTGTGAGTCCAGTTTTAGATTCCGATGCTTCACTTCAGGTTTACTGTATCCCTTGGACCTTCTTATTGACGATGAAACACAGAAATTGTATCCGAATTTAATACAAAAAGCACAATGCCGACTTAAGTACAAGAGGACTGACACTCTAACATTCTATGATTTGAACCTCTCCTGTGAGTCCAGTTTTAGATTTTGATGTTTTACTTCAGGTTTACTGTTTCGCTTGGACTTCTTATTGACGATGAAACAAAGAAATTGCATCCGAATTTAATACAAGAAGCACAATGCCGACTTAAGTACAAAAGGACTGACACTCTAAATTTCTATGATTTGAACCTCTGCAGTGAGTCCAGTTTTCGATTCCGATGCTTCACTTCATGTTTACTGTAACCCTTGCACCTTCTTATTGACGATGAAACACAGAAATTGCATCCGAATTTAATACAAGAGGCACAATGCCGACTTAAGTACAAGAGGACTGACACACTAACTTTTAATGATTTGAACCCCTCCTGTGAGTCCAATTTCGGATTCCGATGCTTCACTTCAGGTTTACTGTATCCCTTGGACCTTCTTATTCACGATGAAACAAAGAAATTGCATCCGAATTTAATACAAGAAGCACAATGCCGACTTAAGTACAAAAGGACTGACACTCTAACTTTCTATGATTTGAACCTCTCCTGTGAGGCCAGTTTTAGATTCCGATGCTTCACTTCAGGTTTACTGTATCCCTTTAGCCATCATATTGACGATGAAACACAGAAATTGCATCCGAATTTAATACAAAACGCACAATGCCGACTTAAGTACAAGGAGACTGACACTCTATCTCTCTATGATTTGAACCTCTCCTGTGAGTCCAGTTTTATGTTCCGTTGCTTCACTTCAGGTTTACTGTATCCCTTGGACCTAGTTATTGACGATGAAACACAGAAATTGCATCCGAATGTAATACAAAAGCACAATGCCGGCTTAAGTACAAGAGGACTGACACTCTAACAATCTATGATTTGAACCTCTCCTGTGAGTCCAGTTTTAGATTCCGATGCTTCACTCCAGGTTTACTGTATCCCTTGGACCTTCTTATTGACGATGAAACACAGAAATTGCAACCGAATGTAATACAAAAGGCAGTTTGCCGGCATAAGTATAAGAGGACTGACACTCTAACTCTCTAAGATTTGAACCTCTCCTGTGAGTCCAGTTTTGATTCCGATGCTTCACTTCAGGTTTACTGTATCCCTTGAACCTGCTTAGTGACGATGAGACACAGAAATTGCATCTGAATTTAATACAAAAGGCACAATGCCAACTTAATTACTAGAGCACTGACACTAAGTTTCTATGATTTGTACCTCTCCTGTGAGTCCAGTTTTAGATTCCGATGCTTCACTCCAGGCTTACTGTATCCCTTGGACCTTCTTATTGACGATGAAACACAGAAATTGCATCCGAATTTAATACAAAAAGCACAATGCCGACTTAAGTACAAGAGGACTGACACTCTAACTTTCTATGATTTGAACCTCTCCTGTGAGTCCAGTTTTAGATTCGATGCTTCACATCAGGTTTACTGTATCCCTTGGACCTTCTTATTGACGATGAAACAGAGAAATTGCATCCGAATTTAATACAAAAAGCACATGCCGACTTAAGTACAAGGGGACTGACACTCTAACTTTCTATGATTTGAACCAATGCAGTGAGTCCAGTTTTCGATTCCGATGCTTCACTTCAGGAGTACTGTAACCCTTGGACCTTCTTATTGACGATGAAACACAGAAATTGCATCCGAATTTAATACAAAAGGCACATTGCCGACTTAAGTACAAGAGGACAGACACTCTAACTTTCTACGATTTTAACCCCTCCTGTGAGTCCAATTTCGGATTCCGATGCTTCACTTCAAGATTACTGTATCCCTTGGATCTTCTTATTGACGATGAAACACAGAAATTGCATCCGAATTTAATACAAAAGGCACAATGCCGACTTAAGTACAAGAGGACTGACACTCTAACTTTCTATGATTTGAACCTCTCCTGTGAGTCCAGTTTTAGATTCCGATGCTTCACATCAGGTTTACTGTATCCCTTGGACCTTCTTATTGACGATGAAACACAGAAATTGCAACCGAATTTAATACAAAAGGCACAATGCCGGCATAAGTATAAGAGGACTGACACTCTAACTCTCTAAAATTTGAACCTTTCCTATGAGACCAGTTTTAGATTCCGATGCTTCACTTCAGGTTTACTGTATCCCTTACACCTTCTTATTGACGAAGAAACACAGATATTGTATCCGAATTTAATACAAAAGACACAATGCCGACTTAAGTACAAGAGGACTGACACTCTAACATTCTATGATTTGAACCTCTCATGTGAGTCCAATTTTAGATTCCGATGCTTCACTTCAGGTTTACTATATTCCTTGGACCTTATTATTGACGATGAAACACAGAAATTGCATCTGAATTTAATACAAAAGGTACAATGCCGACTTAATTACAAGAGGACTGACATTAACTTTCTATGATTTGAACCTCTCCTGTGAGACCAGTTTTAGATTCCGATGCTTCACTCCAGGCTTACTGTATCCCTTAGACCTTCTTATTGACGAAGAAACACAGAAATTGCATCCGAATTTAATACAAAAAGCACAATGGCGACTTAAGTTCAAGAGGACTGTCACTCTCAATTTCTACGATTTGAACCTCTCCTGTGAGTCCAGTTTTAGATTCCGATGCTTCACTTCAGGTTTACTGTATCCCTTGGACCTTCTTATTGATGATGAAACACAGAAATTGTATCCGAATTTAATACAAAAAGCACAATGCCGACTTAAGTACAAGAGGACTGACACTCTCACATTCTATGATTTGAACCTCTCCTGTGAGTCCAGTTTTAGATTTTGATGTTTTACTTCAGGTTTACTGTTTCGCTTGGACCTTCTTATTGACGATGAAACAAAGAAATTGCATCCGAATTTAATACAAAAGCACAATGCCGACTTAAGTACAAAAGGACTGACACTCTAAATTTCTATGATTTGAACCTCTACAGTGAGTCCAGTTTTCGATTCCGATGCTTCACTTCAGGTTTACTGTATCCCTTGGACCTTCTTATTGACGATGAAACAAAGAAATTGCATCCGAATTTAATACAAGAAGCACAATGCCGACTTAAGTACAAGAGGACTGACACTCTATCTCTCTATGATTTGAACCTCTCCTGTGAGTACAGTTTTATGTTCCGATGCTTCACTTCAGGTTTACTGTATCCCTTGGACCTTGTTATTGACGATGAAACACAGAAATTGCATCCGAATGTAATACAAAAGCACAATGCCGGCTTAAGTACAAGAGGACTGACACTCTAACTTTCTATGATTTGAACCTCTCCTGTGAGTCCAGTTTTAGATTCCGATGCTTCACTCCAGGTTTACTGTATCCCTTGGACCTTCTTATTGACGATG
Organism: Schistocerca piceifrons; assembly: GCF_021461385.2. NCBI lineage: Eukaryota > Metazoa > Arthropoda > Insecta > Orthoptera > Acrididae > Schistocerca > Schistocerca piceifrons. The sequence continues at coordinate 116,783 of NW_025727969.1, read as the reverse complement.
AAACACAGAAATTGCAACCGAATGTAACACAAAAGGCAGATTGCCGGCATAAGTATAAGAGGACTGACACTCTAACTCTCTAAGATTTGAACCTCTCCTGTGGGTCCAATTTTAGATTCCGATGCTTCACTTCAGGTTTACTATATTCCTTGGACCTTCTAATTGACGATGAAACACAGAAATTGCATCCGAATTTAATACAAGAAGCACAATGCCGACTTAAGTACAAGAGGACTGACACTCTAACTTTCTATGATTTGAACCTCTCCTGTGAGGCCAGTTTTAGATTCCGATGCTTCACTTCAGGTTTACTGTATCCCTTTAACCATCATATTGACGATGAAACACAGAAATTGCATCCGAATTTAATACAAAAGGCACAATGCCGACTTAAGTACAAGAGGACTGATTCTCTAACTTTCTATGATTTGTACCTCTCCTGTGGGTCCAGTTTTAGATTCCGATGCTTCACTTCAGGTTTACTATATTCCTTGGACCTTCTTATTGACGATGAAACACAGAAATTGCATCCGAATTTAATACAAAACGCACAATGCCGACTTAAGTATAAGGAAACTGACACTCTATCTCTCTATGATTTGAACCTCTCCTGTGAGTCCAGTTTTATGTTCCGATGCTTCACTTCAGGTTTACTGTATCCCTTGGACCTTGTTATTGACGATGAAACACAGAAATTGCATCCGAATGTAATACAAAAGCACAATGCCGGCTTAAGTACAAGAGGACTGACACTCTAACATTCTATGATTTGAACCTCTCCTGTGAGTCCAGTTTTAGATTCCGATGCTTCACTCCAGGTTTACTGTATCCCTTGGACCTTCTTATTGACGATGAAACACAGAAATTGCAACCGAATGTAATACAAAAGGCAGATTGCCGGCATAAGTATAAGAGGACTGACACTCTAACTCTCTAAGATTTGAACCTCTCCTGTGAGTAAAGTTTTGATTCCGATGCTTCACTTCAGGTTTACTGTATCCCTTGAACCTGCTTAGTGACGATGAGACACAGAAATTGCATCTGAATTTAATACAAAAGGCACAATGCCAACTTAATTACAAGAGGACTGACACTAACTTTCTATGATTTGTACCTCTCCTGTGAGTCCAGTTTTAGATTCCGATGCTTCACTCCAGCTTACTGTATCCCTTGGACCTTCTTATTGACGATGAAACACAGAAATTGCATCCGAATTTAATACAAAAAGCACAATGCCGACTTAAGTACAAGAGGACTGACAATGTCACTTTCTACGATTTGAACCTCTCCTGTGAGTCCAGTTCTAGATTCCGTTGCTTCACTTCAGGTTTACTGTATCCCTTGGAGCTTCTTATTGACGATCAAACACAGAAATTGCATCCGAATTTAATACAAAAGGCACAATGCCGACTTAAGTACAAGAGGGCTGACACTCTAACTTTCTATGATTTGAACCTCTCCTGTGAGTCCAATTTTAGATTTTGATGTTTCACTTCAGGTTTACTGTATCGCTTGGACCTTCTTATTGACGATGAAACAGAGAAATTGCATCCGAATTTAATACATAAAGCACATGCCGACTTAAGTACAAGGGGACTGACACTCTAACTTTCTATGATGTGAACCCCTGCAGTGAGTCCAGTTTTCGATTCCGATGCTTCACTTCAGGAGTACTGTAACCCTTGGACCTTCTTATTGACGATGAAACACAGAAATTGCATCCGAATTTAATACAAAAGGCACAATGCCGACTTAAGTACAAGAGGACAGACACTCTAACTTTCTACGATTTTAACCCCTCCTGTGAGTCCAATTTCGGATTCCGATGCTTCACTTCAAGTTTACTGTATCCCTTGGACCTTCTTATTGACGATGAAACACAGAAATTGCAACCGAATTTAATACAAAAGGCACAATGCCGACTTAAGTACAAGAGGACTGACACTCTAACTCTCTAAGATTTGAACCTTTCCTATGAGACCAGTTTTAGATTCCGATGCTTCACTTCAGGTTTACTGTATCCCTTACACCTTCTTATTGACGAAGAAACACAGATATTGTATCCGAATTTAATACAAAAGACACAATGCCGACTTAAGTACAAGAGCACAGACACTCTAACATTCTATGATTTGAACCTCTCATGTGAGTCCAATTTTAAATTCCGATGCTTCACTTCAGGTTTACTATATTCCTTGGACCTTATTATTGACGATGAAACACAGAAATTGCATCTGAATTTAATACAAAAGGCACAATGCCGACTTAATTACAAGAGGACTGACATTAATTTTCTATGATTTGAACCTCTCCTGTGAGACCAGTTTTAGATTCCGATGCTTCACTCCAGGCTTACTGTATCCCTTAGACCTTCTTATTGACGAAGAAACACAGAAATTGCATCCGAATTTAATACAAAAAGCACAATGGCGACTTAAGTTCAAGAGGACTGTCACTCTCAATTTCTACGATTTGAACCTCTCCTGTGAGTCCAGTTTTAGATTCCGATGCTTCACTTCAGGTTTACTGTATCCCTTGGACCTTCTTATTGACGATGAAACACAGAAATTGTATCCGAATTTAATACAAAAAGCACAATGCCGACTTAAGTACAAGAGGACTGACACTCTAACATTCTATGATTTGAACCTCTCCTGTGAGTCCAGTTTTAGATTTTGATGTTTTACTTCAGGTTTACTGTTTCGCTTGGACTTCTTATTGACGATGAAACAAAGAAATTGCATCCGAATTTAATACAAGAAGCACAATGCCGACTTAAGTACAAAAGGACTGACACTCTAAATTTCTATGATTTGAACCTCTGCAGTGAGTCCAGTTTTCGATTCCGATGCTTCACTTGATGTTTACTGTAACCCTTGCACCTTCTTATTGACGATGAAACACAGAAATTGCATCCGAATTTAATACAAGAGGCACAATGCCGACTTAAGTACAAGAGGACTGACACACTAACTTTTAATGATTTGAACCCCTCCTGTGAGTCCAATTTCGGATTCCGATGCTTCACTTCAGGTTTACTGTATCCCTTGGACCTTCTTATTCACGATGAAACAAAGAAATTACATCCGAATTTAATACAAGAAGCACAATGCCGACTTAAGTACAAAAGGACTGACACTCTAACTTTCTATGATTTGAACCTCTCCTGTGAGGCCAGTTTTAGATTCCGATGCTTCACTTCAGGTTTACTGTATCCCTTTAGCCATCATATTGACGATGAAACACAGAAATTGCATCCGAATTTAATACAAAACGCACAATGCCGACTTAAGTACAAGGAGACTGACACTCTATCTCTCTATGATTTGAACCTCTCCTGTGAGTCCAGTTTTATGTTCCGTTGCTTCACTTCAGGTTTACTGTATCCCTTGGACCTAGTTATTGACGATGAAACACAGAAATTGCATCCGAATGTAATACAAAAGCACAATGCCGGCTTAAGTACAAGAGGACTGACTCTCTAACAATCTATGATTTGAACCTCTCCTGTGAGTCCAGTTTTAGATTCCGATGCTTCACTCCAGGTTTACTGTATCCCTTGGACCTTCTTATTGACGATGAAACACAGAAATTGCAACCGAATGTAATACAAAAGGCAGTTTGCCGGCATAAGTATAAGAGGACTGACACTCTAACTCTCTAAGATTTGAACCTCTCCTGTGAGTCCAGTTTTGATTCCGATACTTCACTTCAGGTTAACTGTATCCCTTGAACCTGCTTAGTGACGATGAGACACAGAAATTGCATCTGAATTTAATACAAAAGGCACAATGCCAACTTAATTACTAGAGCACTGACACTAACTTTCTATGATTTGTACCTCTCCTGTGAGTCCAGTTTTAGATTCCGATGCTTCACTCCAGGCTTACTGTATCCCTTGGACCTTCTTATTGACGATGAAACACAGAAATTGCATCCGAATTTAATACAAAAAGCACAATGCCGACTTAAGTACAAGAGGACTGACACTCTAACTTTCTATGATTTGAACCTCTCCTGTGAGTCCAGTTTTAGATTCCGATGCTTCACATCAGGTTTACTGTATCCCTTGGACCTTCTTATTGACGATGAAACAGAGAAATTGCATCCGAATTTAATACAAAAAGCACATGCCGACTTAAGTACAAGGGGACTGACACTCTAACTTTCTATGATTTGAACCAATGCAGTGAGTCCAGTTTTCGATTCCGATGCTTCACTTCAGGAGTACTGTAACCCTTGGACCTTCTTATTGACGATGAAACACAGAAATTGCATCCGAATTTAATACAAAAGGCACATTGCCGACTTAAGTACAAGAGGACAGACACTCTAACTTTCTACGATTTTAACCCCTCCTGTGAGTCCAATTTCGGATTCCGATGCTTCACTTCAAGATTACTGTATCCCTTGGATCTTCTTATTGACGATGAAACACAGAAATTGCATTAGAATTTAATACAAAAGGCACAATGCCGACTTAAGTACAAGAGGAACTGACACTCTAACTTTCTATGATTTGAACCTCTCCTGTGAGTCCAGTTTTAGATTCCGATGCTTCACATCAGGTTTACTGTATCCCTTGGACCTTCTTATTGACGATGAAACACAGAAATTGCAACCGAATTTAATACAAAAGGCACAATGCCGGCATAAATATAAGAGGACTGACACTCTATCTCTCTAAAATTTGAACCTTTCCTATGAGACCAGTTTTAGATTCCGATGCTTCACTTCAGGTTTACTGTATCCCTTACACCTTCTTATTGACGAAGAAACACAGATATTGTATCCGAATTTAATACAAAAGACACATGCCGACTTAAGTACAAGAGGACTGACACTCTAACATTCTATGATTTGAACCTCTCATGTGAGTCCAATTTTAGATTCCGATGCTTCACTTCAGGTTTACTATATTCCTTGGACCTTATTATTGACGATGAAACACAGAAATTGCATCTGAATTTAATACAAAAGGTACAATGCCGACTTAAGTACAAGAGGACTGACATTAACTTTCTATGATTTGAACCTCTCCTGTGAGACCAGTTTTAGATTCCGATGCTTCACTCCAGGCTTACTGTATCCCTTAGACCTTCTTATTGACGAAGAAACACAGAAATTGCATCCGAATTTAATACAAAAAGCACAATGGCGACTTAAGTTCAAGAGGACTGTCACTCTCAATTTCTACGATTTGAACCTCTCCTGTGAGTCCAGTTTTAGATTCCGATGCTTCACTTCAGGTTTACTGTATCCCTTGGACCTTCTTATAGATGATGAAACACAGAAATTGTATCCGAATTTAATACAAAAAGCACAATGCCGACTTAAGTACAAGAGGACTGACACTCTCACATTCTATGATTTGAACCTCTTCTGTGAGTCCAGTTTTAGATTTTGATGTTTTACTTCAGGTTTACTGTTTCGCTTGGACCTTCTTATTGACGATGAAACAAAGAAATTGCATCCGAATTTAATACAAGAAGCACAATGCCGACTTAAGTACAAAAGGACTGACACTCTAAATTTCTATGATTTGAACCTCTACAGTGAGTCCAGTTTTCGATTCCGATGCTTCACTTCAGGTTTACTGTATCCCTTGGACCTTCTTATTGACGATGAAACAAAGAAATTGCATCCGAATTTAATACAAGAAGCACAATGCCGACTTAAGTACAAGAGGACTGACACTCTATCTCTCTATGATTTGAACCTCTCCTGTGAGTACAGTTTTATGTTCCGATGCTTCACTTCAGGTTTACTGTATCCCTTGGACCTTGTTATTGACGATGAAACACAGAAATTGCATCCGAATGTAATACAAAAGCACAATGCCGGCTTAAGTACAAGAGGACTGACACTCTAACTTTCTATGATTTGAACCTCTCCTGTGAGTCCAGTTTTAGATTCCGATGCTTCACTCCAGGTTTACTGTATCCCTTGGACCTTCTTATTGACGATGAAACACAGAAATTGCAACCGAATGTAACACAAAAGGCAGATTGCCGGCATAAGTATAAGAGGACTGACACTCTAACTCTCTAAGATTTGAACCTCTCCTGTGAGTCCAGTTTTGATTCCGATGCTTCACTTCAGGTTTACTGTATCCCTTGAACCTGCTTAGTGACGATGAGACACAGAAATTGCATCTGAATTTAATACAAAAGGCACAATGCCGACTTAATTACAAGAGGACTGACACTAAATTTCTATGATTTGTACCTCTCCTGTGAGTCCAGTTTTAGATTCCCATGCTTCACTCCAGGCTTACTGTATCCCTTGGACCTTCTTATTGACGATGAAACACAGAAATTGCATCCGAATTTAATACAAAAAGCACAATGCCGCCTTAAGTACAAGAGAACTGACACTCTCACTTTCTACGATTTGAACCTCTCCTGTGAGTCCAGTTCTAGATTCCGATGCTTCACTTCAGGTTTACTGTATCCCTTGGACCTTCTTATTGACGATGAAACACAGAAATTGCATCCGAATTTAATACAAAAGGCTCAATGCCGACTTAAGTACAAGAGGGCTGACACTCTAACTTTCTGTGATTTGAACCTCTCCTGTGAGTCCAATTTTATATTTTGATGTTTCACTTCAGGTTTACTGTATCGCTTGGACCTTCTTATTGACGATGAAACAGAGAAATTGCATCCGAATTTAATACAAAAAGCACAATGCCGACTTAAGTACAAGGGGACTGACACTCTAACTTTCTATGATTGAACCTCTCCTGTGAGTCCAGTTTTAGATTCCGATGCTTCACTTCAGGTTTACTGTATCCCTTGGACCTTCTTATTGACGATGAAACACAGAAATTGCAACCGAATGTAATACAAAAGGCACAATGCCGACTTAAGTACAAGAGGACTGACTCTCTAACTTTCTATGATTTGAACCTCTAATGTGAGTACAGTTTTATGTTCCGATGCTTCACTTCAGGTTTACTGTATCCCTTGGACCTTCTTATTGACGATGAAACAGAGAAATTGCATCCGAATTTAATACAAAAAGCACAATGGCGACTTAAGTACAAGGGGACTGACACTCTAACTTTGTATGATTTGAACCCCTGCAGTGAGTCGAGTTTTCGATTCCGATGCTTCACTTCAGGTGTACTGTAACTCTTGGACCTTCTTATTAACGATGAAACACAGATATTGCATCCGAATTTAATACAAAAGGCACATCGCCGACTTAAGTACAAGAGGACAGACACTCTAACTTTCTACGATTTGAACCCCTCCTGTGAGTCCAATTTCGGATTCCGATGCTTCACTTCAGGTTTACTGTATCCCTTGGACCTTTTTAATGACGATGAAACACAGAAATTGCATCCGAATTTAATACAAAAGGCACAATGCCGACTTAAGTACAAGAGGACTGACACTCTAACATTCTATGATTTGAACCTCTCCTGTGAGTCCAGTTTTAGATTTTGATGTTTCACTTCAGGTGTACTGTATCGATTGGACCTTCTTATTGACGATGAAACAAAGAAATTGCATCCGAATTTAATACAAGAAGCACAATGCCGACTTAAGTACAAGAGGACTGACACTCTAACTCTCTATGATTTGAACCTCTCCTGTGGGGCCAGTTTTAGATTCCGATGCTTCACTTCAGGTTTACTGTATCCCTTTAACCATCATATTGACGATGAAACACAGAAATTGCATCCGAATTTAATACAAAAGGCACAATGCCGACTTAAGTACAAGAGGACTGACACTCTAAATTTCTATGATTTGAACCTCTGCAGTGAGTCCAGTTTTCGATTCCGATGCTTCACTTCATGTTTACTGTAACCCTTGGACCTTCTTATTGACGATGAAACACAGAAATTGCATCCGAATTTAATACAAGAGGCACAATGCCGACTTAAGTACAAGAGGACTGACACACTAACTTTCAATGATTTGAACCCCTCCTGTGAGTCCAATTTCGGATTCCGATGCTTCACTTCAGGTTTACTGTATCCCTTTAACCTTCATATTGACGATGGAACACAGAAATTGCATCCGAATTTAATACAAAAGGCACAATGCCGACTTAATTACAAGAGGACTGACACTAAATTTCTATGATTTGTACCTCTCCTGTGAGTCCAGTTTTAGATTCCGATGCTTCACTCCAGGCTTACTGTATCCCTTGGACCTTCTTATTGACGATGAAACACAGAAATTGTTTCCGAATGTAATACAAAAAGCACAATGCCGACTTAAGTACAAGAGAACTGACACTCTCACTTTCTACGATTTGAACCTCTCCTGTGAGTCCAGTTCTAGATTCCGATGCTTCACTTCAGGTTTACTGTATCCCTTGGACCTTCTTAATGACGATGAAACACAGAAATTGCATCCGAATTTAATACAAAAGGCACAATGCCGACCTAAGTACAAGAGGACTGACACTCTAACTTTCTATGATTTGAACCTCTCCTGTGAGTCCAGTTTTAGATTCCGATGCTTCACTTCAGGTTTACTGTATCCCTTGGACCTTCTAATTGACGATGAAACTCAGAAATTGCAACCGAATTTAATACAAAAGGCACAATGCCGGCAGGAGTATAACAGGACTGACACTCTAACTCTCTAAGATTTGAACCTTTCCTGTGAGACCAGTTTTAGATTCCGATGCTTCACTTCAGGTTTACTGTATCCCTTACACCTTCTTATTGACGAAGAATCACAGATATTGTATCCGAATTAAATACAATAGGCACAATGCCGACTTAAGTACAAGAGGACTGACACTCTAACATTCTATGATTTGAACCTCTCCTGTGAGTCCAATTTTAGATTCCGATGCTTCACTTCAGGTTTACTATATTCCTTGGACTTTATTATTGACGAAGAAACACAGAAATTGCATCTGAATTTAATACAAAAGGCACAATGCCGACTTAATTACAAGAGGACTGACACTAACTTTCTATGATTCGAATCTCTCCTGTGAGACCAGTTTTAGATTCCGATGCTTCACTCCAGGCTTACTGTATCCCTTAGACCTTCTTATTCACGATGAAACAAAGAAATTGCATCCGAATATAATACAAGAAGCACAATGCCGACTTAAGTACAAGAGGACTGACACTCTAACTCTCTATGATTTGAACCTCTCCTGTGGGGCCAGTTTTAGATTCCGATGCTTCACTTCAGGTTTACTGTATCCCTTTAACCATCATATTGACGATGAAACACAGAAATTGCATCCGAATTTAATACAAAAGGCACAATGCCGACTTAAGTACAAGAGGACTGACTCTCTAACTTTCTATGATTTGAACCTCTCCTGTGGGTCCAGTTTTAGATTCCGATGCTTCACTTCAGGTTTACTATATTCCTTGGACCTTCTTATTGACGATGAAACACAGAAATTGCATCCGAATTTAATACAAAACGCACAATGCCGACTTAAGTACAAGGAGACTGACACTCTATCTCTCTATGATTTGAACCTCTCCTGTGAGTACTGTTTTATGTTCCGATGCTTCACTTCAGGTTTACTGTATCCCTTGGACCTTGTTATTGACGATGAAACACAGAAATTGCATCCGAATGTAATACAAAAGCACATTGCCGGCTTAAGTAAAAGAGGACTGACACTCTAACATTCTATGATTTGAACCTCTCCTGTGAGTCCAGTTTTAGATTCCGATGCTTCACTCCAGGTTTACTGTATCCCTTGGACCTTCTTATTGACGATGAAACACAGAAATTGCAACCGAATGTAATACAGTAGGCACAATGCCGACTTAAGTACAAGAGGGCTGACACTCTAGCTTTCTGTGATTTGAACCTCTCCTGTGAGTCCAATTTTAGATTTTGATGTTTCACTTCATGTTTACTGTATCGCTTGGACCTTTTTATTGACGATGAAACAGAGAAATTGCATCCGAATTTAATACAAAAAGCACAATGCCGACTTAAGTACAAGGGGACTGACACTCTAACTTTCTATGATTTGTAACCCCTGCAGTGAGTCGAGTTTTCGATTCCGATGCTTCACTTCAGGTGTACTGTAACTCTTGGACCTTCTTATTAACGATGAAACACAGAAATTGCATCCGAATTTAATACAAAAGGCACAATGCCGACCTAAGTACAAGAGGACTGACACTCTAACTTTCTATGATTTGAAGCTCTCCTGTGAGTCCAGTTTTAGATTCCGATGCTTCACTTCAGGTTTACTGTATCCCTTAGACCTTCTAATTGACGATGAAACACAGAAACTGCAACCGAATTTAATACAAAAGGCACAATGCCGGCATGAGTATAAGAGGACTGACACTCTAACTCTCTAAGATTTGAACCTTTCCTGTGAGACCAGTTTTAGATTCCGATGCTTCACTTCAGGTTTACTGTATCCCTTACACCTTCTTATTGACGAAGAAACACAGATATTGTATCCGAATTTAATACAAAAGGCACAATGCCGACTTAAGTACAAGAGGACTGACACTCTAACATTCTATGATTTGAACCTCTCCTGTTAGTCCAATATTAGATTCCGATGCTTCACTTCAGGTTTACTATATTCCTTGGACCTTATTATTGACGATGAAACACAGAAATTGCATCTGAATTTAATACAAAAGGCACAATGCCGACTTAATTACAAGAGGACTGACACTAACTTTCTATGATTTGAATCTCTCCTGTGAGACCAGTTTTAGATTCCTATGCTTCACTCCAGGCTTACTGTATCCCTTAGACCTTCTTATTGACGAAGAAACACAGAAATTGCATCCGAATGTAATACAAAAAGCACAATGGCGACTTAAGTTCAAGAGGACTGTCACTCTCAATTTCTACGATTTGAACCTCTCCTGTGAGTCCAGTTTTAGATTCCGATGCTTCACTTCAGGTTTACTGTATCCCTTGGACCTTCTTATTGACGATGAAACACAGAAATTGCATCCGAATTTAATACAAAAGGCACAATGCCGACTTAAGTACAAGAGGACTGACACTCTAACATTCTATGATTTGAACCTCTCCTGTGAGTCCAGTTTTAGATTTTGACGTTTCACTTCAGGTTTACTGTATCGATTGGACCTTCTTATTGACGATGAAAAAAAAAAAATCCATCTGAATTTAATACAAGAAGCACAATGCCGACTTAAGTACAAGAGGACTGACACTCTAAATTTCTATGATTTGAACCTCTGCAGTGAGTCCAGTTTTCGATTCCGATGCTTCACTTCATGTTTACTGTAACCCTTGCACCTTCTTATTGACGATGAAACACAGAAATTGCATCCGAATTTAATACAAGAGGCACAATGCCGACTTAAGTACAAGAGGACTGACACACTAACTTTTAATGATTTGAACCCTTCCTGTGAGTCCAATTTCGGATTCCGATGCTTCACTTCAGGTTTACTGTATCCCTTGGACCTTCTTATTCACGATGAAACAAAGAAATTGCATCCGAATTTAATACAAGAAGCACAATGCCGACTTAAGTACAAGAGGACTGACACTCTAACTCTCTATGATTTGAACCTCTCCTGTGAGGCCAGTTTTAGATTCCGATGCTTCACTTCAGGTTTACTGTATCCCTTTAACCATCATATTGACGATGAAACACAGAAATTGCATCCGAATTTAATACAAAAGTCACAATGCCGACTTAAGTACAAGAGGACTGACTCTCTAACTTTCTATGATTTGAACCTCTCCTGTGGGTCCAGTTTTAGATTCCGATGCTTCACAACAGGTTTACTATATTCCTTGGACCTTCTTATTGACGATGAAACACAGAAATTGCATCCGAATTTAATACAAAACGCACAATGCCGACTTAAGTACAAGGAGACTGACACTCTATCTCTCTATGATTTGAACCTCTCCTGTGAGTCCAGTTTTATGTTCCGATGCTTCACTCCAGGTTTACAGTATCCCTTGGACCTTCTTAATGACGATGAAACACAGAAACTGCAACCGAATTTAATACAAAAGGCACAATGCCGGCATGAGTATAAGAGGACTGACACTCTAACTCTCTAAGATTTGAACCTTTCCTGTGAGACCAGTTTTACATTCCGATGCTTCACTTCAGGTTTACTGTATCCCTTACACCTTCTTATTGACGAAGAAACACAGATATTGTATCCGAATTTAATACAAATGGCACAATGCCGACTTAAGTACAAGAGGACTGACTCTCTAACTTTCTATGATTTGAACCTCTTCTGTGGGTCCAGTTTTAGATTCCGATGCTTCACATCAGGTTTACTATATCCCTTGGACCTTGTTATTGACGATGAAACACAGAAATTGCATCCGAATGTAATACAAAAGCACAATGCCGGCTTAAGTAAAAGAGGACTGACACTCTAACATTCTATGATTTGAACCTCTCCTGTGAGTCCAGTTTTAGATTCCGATGCTTCACTCCAGGTTTACTGTATCCCTTGGACCTTCTTATTGACGATGAAACACAGAAATTGCAACCGAATGTAATACAAAAGGCAGATTGCTGGCATAAGTATAAGAGGACTGACACTCTAACTCTCTAAGATTTGAACCTCTCCTGTGAGTCCAGTTTTGATTCCGATGCTTCACTTCAGGTTTACTGTATCCCTTGAACCTGCTTAGTGACGATGAGACACAGAAATTGCATCTGAATTTAATACAAAAGGCACAATGCCAACTTAATTACAAGAGGACTGACACTAACTTTCTATGATTTGTACCTCTCCTGTGAGTCCAGTTTTAGATTCCGATGCTTCACTCCAGGCTTACTGTATCCCTTGGACCTTCTTATTGACGATGAAACACAGAAATTGCATCCGAATTTAATACAAAAAGCACAATGCCGACTTAAGTACAAGAGGACTGACACTCTCACTTTCTACGATTTGAACCTCTCCTGTGAGTCCAGTTCTAGATTCCGATGCTTCACTTCAGGTTTACTGTATCCCTTGGAGCTTCTTATTGACGATCAAACACAGAAATTGCAACCGAATTTAATACAAAAGGCACAATGCCGGCATAAGTATAAGAGGACTGACACTCTAACTCTCTAAGATTTGAACCTTTCCTATGAGACCAGTTTTAGATTCCGATGCTTCACTTCAGGTTTACTGTATCCCTTACACCTTCTTATTGACGAAGAAACACAGATATTGTATCCGAATTTAATACAAAAGACACAATGCCGACTTAAGTACAAGAGGACTGACACTCTAACATTCTATGATTTGAACCTCTCATGTGAGTCCAATTTTAGATTCCGATGCTTCACTTCAGGTTTACTATATTCCTTGGACCTTATTATTGACGATGAAACACAGAAATTGCATCTGAATTTAATACAAAAGGCACAATGCCGAATTAATTACAAGAGGACTGACACTAACTTTCTATGATTTGAACCTCTCCTGTGAGACCAGTTTTAGATTCCGATGCTTCACTCCAGGCTTACTGTATCCCTTAGACCTTCTTATTGACGAAGAAACACAGAAATTGCATCCGAATTTAATACAAAAGGCACAATGGCGACTTAAGTTCAAGAGGACTGTCACTCTCAATTTCTACGATTTGAACCTCTCCTGTGAGTCCAGTTTAGGATTCCGATGCTTCACTTCAGGTTTACTGTATCCCTGGGACCTTCTTATTGACGATGAAACACAGAAATTGTATCCGAATTTAATACAAAAAGCACAATGCCAACTTAAGTACAAGAGGACTGACACACTAACATTCTATGATTTGAACCTCTCCTGTGAGTCCAGTTTTAGATTTTGATGTTTCACTTCAGGTTTACTGTTTCGCTTGGACCTTCTTATTGACGATGAAAGAAAGAAATTGCATCCGAATTTAATACAAGAAGCACAATGCCGACTTAAGTACAAAAGGACTGACACTCTAAATTTCTATGATTTGAACCTCTACAGTGAGTCCAGTTTTCGATTCCGATGCTTCACTTCAGGTTTACTGTAACCCTTGGACCTTCTTATTGACGATGAAACACAGAAATTGCATCCGAATTTAATACAAGAGGCACAATGCCGACTTAAGTACAAGAGGACTGACACACTAACTTTCAAAGATTTGAACCCCTCCTGTGAGTCCAATTTCGGATTCCGATGCTTCACTTCAGGTTTACTGTATCCCTTGGACCTTCTTATTGACGATGAAACAAAGAAATTGCATCCGATTTTAATACAAGAAGCACAATGCCGACTTAAGTACAAGAGGACTGACACTCTAACTTTCTATGATTTGAACTTCTCCTGTGAGGCCAGTTTTAGATTCCGATGCTTCACTTCAGGTTTACTGTATCCCTTGGACCTTCTTATTGACGATGAAACACAGAAATTGCATCCGAATTTAATACAAAAGCACAATGCCGACTTAAGTACAAGAGGACTGACACTCTATCTCTCTATGATTTGATCCTCTCCTGTGAGTACAGTTTTATGTTCCGATGCTTCACTTCAGGTTTACTGTATCCCTTGGACCTTGTTATTGACGATGAAACACAGAAATTGCATCCGAATGTAATACAAAAGCACAATGCCGGCTTAAGTACAAGAGGACTGACACTCTAACTTTCTATGATTTGAACCTCTCCTGTGAGTCCAGTTTTAGATTCCTATGCTTCACTCCAGGTTTACTGTATCCCTTGGACCTTCTTATTGACGATGAAACACAGAAATTGCAACCGAATGTAATACAAAAGGCAGATTGCCGGCATAAGTATAAGAGGACTGACACTCTAACTCTCTAAGATTTGAACCTCTCCTGTGAGTCCAGTTTTGATTCCGATGCTTCACTTCAGGTTTACTGTATCCCTTGAACCTGCTTAGTGACGATGAGACACAGAAATTGCATCTGAATTTAATACAAAAGGCACAATGCCGACTTAATTACAAGAGGACTGACACTAAATTTCTATGATTTGTACCTCTCCTGTGAGTCCAGTTTTAGATTCTGATGCTTCACTCCAGGCTTACTGTATCCCTTGGACCTTCTTATTGACGATGAAACACAGAAATTGCATCCGAATTTAATACAAAAAGCACAATGCCGCCTTAAGTACAAGAGAACTGACACTCTCACTTTCTACGATTTGAACCTCTCCTGTGAGTCCAGTTCTAGATTCCGATGCTTCACTTCAGGTTTACTGTATCCCTTGGACCTTCTTATTGACGATGAAAAACAGAAATTGCATCCGAATTTAATACAAAAGGCACAATGCCGACTTAAGTACAAGAGGGCTGACACTCTAACTTTCTGTGATTTGAACCTCTCCTGTGAGTCCAATTTTAGATTTTGATGTTTCACTTCAGGTTTCCTGTATCGCTTGGACCTTCTTATTGACGATGAAACAGAGAAATTGCATCCGAATTTAATACAAAAGGCACAATGCCGACCTAAGTACAAGGGGACTGACACTCTAACTTTCTATGATTTGAACCTCGCCTGTGAGTCCAGTTTTAGATTCCGATTCTTCACTTCAGGTTTACTGTATCCCTTGGACCTTCTTATTGACGATGAAACACAGAAATTGCAACCGAATGTAATACAAAAGGCACAATGCCGACTTAAGTACAAGAGGACTGACTCTCTAACTTTCTATGATTTGAACCTCTAATGTGAGTACAGTTTTATGTTCCGATGCTTCACTTCAGGTTTACTGTATCCCTTGGACCTTCTTATTGACGATGAAACAGAGAAATTGCATCCGAATTTACTACAAAAAGCACAATGCCGGCTTAAGTACAAGGGGACTGACACTCTAACTTTCTATGATTTGAACCCCTGCAGTGAGTCGAGTTTTCGATTCCGATGCTTCACTTCAGGTGTACTGTAACTCTTGGACCTTCTTATTAACGATGAAACACAGAAATTGCATCCGAATTTAATACAAAAGGCAAATCGCCGACTTAAGTACAAGAGGACAGACACTCTAACTTTCTACGATTTGAACCCCTCCTGTGAGTCCAATTTCGGATTCCGATGCTTCACTTCAGGTTTACTGTATCCCTTGGACCTTATAATGACGATGAAACACAGAAATTGCATCCGAATTTAATACAAAAGGCACAATGCCGACTTAAGTACAAGAGGACTGACACTCTAACATTCTATGATTTGAACCTCTCCTGTGAGTCCAGTTTTAGATTTTGATGTTTTACTTCAGGTGTACTGTATCGATTGGAACTTCTTATTGACGATGAAACAAAGAAATTGCATCCGAATTTAATACAAGAAGCACAATGCCGACTTAAGTACAAGAGGACTGACACTCTAACTTTCTATGATTTGAACCTGTCCTGTGAGGCCAGTTTTAGATTCCGATGCTTCACTTCAGGTTTACTGTATCCCTTGGACCTTCTTATTGACGATGAAACACAGAAATTGCAACCGAATTTAATACAAAAGGCACAATGCCGGCATAAGTATAAGAGGACTGACACTCTAACTCTCTAAGATTTGAACCTTTCCTGTGAGACCAGTTTTAGATTCCGATGCTTCACTTCAGGTTTACTGTATCCCTTACACCTTCTTATTGACGAAGAAACTCAGATATTGTATCCGAATTTAATACAAAAGGCACAATGCCGACTTAAGTACAAGAGGACTGACACTCTAACATTCAATGATTTGAACCTCTCCTGTGAGTCCAATTTTAGATTCCGATGCTTCACTTCAGGTTTACTATATTCCTTGGACCTAATTATTGACGATGAAACACATAAATTGCTTCCGAATTTAATACAAAAAGCACAATGGCGACTTAAGTTCAAGAGGACTGTCACTCTCAATTTCTACGATTTGAACCTCTCCTGTGAGTCCTGTTTTAGATACCGATGCTTCACTTCAGGTTTACTGTATTCCTTGGACCTTCTTATTGACGATGAAATACAGAAATTGCATCCGAATTTAATACAAAAGGCACAATGCCGACTTAAGTACAAGAGGGCTGACACTCTAACTTTCTATGATTTGAACCTCTCCTGTGAGTCCAATTTTAGATTTTGACGTTTCACTTCAGGTTTACTATATCGCTTGGACCTTCTTATTGACGATGAAACAGAGAAATTGCATCCGAATTTAATACAAAAAGCACAATGCCGACTTAAGTACAAGGGGACTGACACTAACTTTCTATGATTAGAACCCCTGCAGTGAGTCCAGTTTTCGATACCGATGCTTCACTTCAGGTTTACTGTAACCCTAGGACCTTCTTATTGACGATGAAACACAGAAATTGCATCCGAATTTAATACAAAAGGCACATTGCCGACTTAAGTACAAGAGGCCTGACACTCTAACTTTCTACGATTTGAACCCCTCCTGTGAGTCCAATTTCGGATTCCGATGCTTCACTTCAGGTTTACTGTATCCCTTGGACCTTCTTACTGACGATGAAACACAGAAATTGCATCCGAATTTAATACAAAAGCCACAATGCCGACTTAAGTACAAGAGGACTGACACTCTAACTTTCTATGATTTGAACCTATCCTGTGAGTCCAGTTTTAGATTCCGATGCTTCACTTCAGGTTTACTGTATCCCTTGGACCTTCTTATTGACGATGAAACACAGAAATTGCAACCGAATTTAATACAAAAGGCACAATGCCGGCATAAGTATAAGAGGACTGACACTCTAACTCTCTAAGATTTGAACCTTTCCTGTGAGACCAGTTTTAGATTCCGATGCATCACTTCAGGTTTACTGTATCCCTTACACCTTCTTATTGACGAAGAAACTCAGATATTGTATCCGAATTTAATACAAAAGGCACAATGCCGACTTAAGTACAAGAGGACTGACACTCTAACATTCTATGATTTGAACCTCTCCTGTGAGTCCAATTTTAGATTCCGATGCTTCACTTCAGGTTTACTATATTCCTTGGACCTTATTATTGACGATGAAACACAGAAATTGCATCCGAATTTAATACAAAAAGCACAATGGCGACTTAAGTTCAAGAGGACTGTCACTCTCAATTTCTACGATTTGAACCTCTCCTGTGAGTCCAGTTTTAGATTCCGATGCCTCACTTCAGGTTTACTGTATTCCTTGGACCTTCTTATTGACGATGAAACACAGAAATTGCATCCGAATTTAATACAAAAGGCACAATGCCGACTTAAGTACAAGAGGACTGACACTCTAACATTCTATGATTTGAACCTCGCCTGTGAGTCCAGGTTTAACTTTTGATGTTTCACTTCAGGTTTACTGTATCGCTTGGACCTTCTTATTGACGAAGAAACAAAGAAATTGCATCCGAATTTAATACAAGAAGCACAATGCCGACTTAAGTACAAGAGGACTGACACTCTAAATTTCTATGATTTGAACCTCTGCAGTGAGTCCAGTTTTCGATTCCGATGCTTCACTTCATTTTTACTGTAACCCTTGGACCTTCTTATTGACGATGAAACACAGAATTTGCATCCGAATTTAATACAAGAGGCACAATGCCGACTTAAGTACAAGTGGACTGACACACTAACTTTCAAAGATTGGAACCCCTCCTGTGAGTCCAATTTCGGATTCCGATGCTTCACTTCAGGTTTACTGTATCCCTTGGACCTTCTTATTCACGATGAAACAAAGAAATTGCATCCGAATTTAATACAAGAAGCACAATGCCGACTTAAGTACAAGAAGACTGACAGTCTATCTTTCTACGATTTGAACCTCTCCTGTGAGGCCAGTTTTAGATTGCAAAGCTTCACTTCAGGTTTACTGTATCCCTTTAACCTTCATATTGACGATGAAACACAGAAATTGCATCCGAATTTAATACAAAAGGCACAAAGCCGACTTAAGTACTAGAGGACTGACTCTCTAACTTTCTATGATTTGAACCTCTCCTGTGGGTCCAATTTTAGATTCCGATGATTCACTTCAGGTTTACTATCTTCCTTGGACCTTCTTATTGACGATGAAATACAGAAATTGCATCCAACTTTAATACAAAACGCACAATGCCGACTTAAGTACAAGGAGACTGACACTCTATCTCTCTATGATTTGAACCTCTAATGTGAGTACTGTTTTATGTTCCGATGCTTCACTTCAGGTTCACTGTATCCCTTACACCTTTCTTATTGACGAAGAAACACAGATATTGTATCCGAATTTAATACAAAAGGCACAAAGCCGACTTAAGTACAAGAGGACTGACTCTCTAACTTTCTATGATTTGAACCTCTCCTGTGGGTCCAATTTTAGATTCCGATGCTTCACTTCAGGTTTACTATATTCCTTGGACCTTCTAATTGACGATGAAACACAGAAATTGCAACCGAATTTAATACAAAAGGCACAATGCCGGCATGAGTATAAGAGGACTGACACTCTAACTCTCTAAGATTTGAACCTTTCCTGTGAGATCAGTTTTAGATTCCGATGCTTCACTCCAGGTTTACTGTATCCCTTGGACCTTCTTATTGACGATGAAACACAGAAATTGCAACCGAATGTAATACAAAAGGCAGATTGCCGGCATAAGTATAAGAGGACTGACACTCTAACTCTCTAAGATTTGAACCTCTCCTGTGAGTCCAGTTTTGATTCCGATGCTTCACTTCAGGTTTACTGTATCCCTTGAACCGGCTTAGTGACGATGAGACACAGAAATTGCATCTGAATTTAATACAAAGGGCACAATGCCGACTTAATTACAAGAGGACTGACACTAAATTTCTATGATTTGTACCTCTCCTGTGAGTCCAGTTTTAGATTCCGATGCTTCACTCCAGGCTTACTGTATCCCTTGGACCTTCTTATTGACGATGAAACACAGAAATTGCATTCGAATTTAATACAAAAAGCACAATGCCGCCTTAAGTACAAGAGAACTGACACTCTCACTTTCTACGATTTGAACCTCTCCTGTGCGTCCAGTTCTAGATTCCGATGCTTCACTTCAGGTTTACTGTATCCCTTGGACCTTCTTATTGACGATGAAACACAGAAATTGCATCCGAATTTAATACAAAAGGCACAATGCCGACTTAAGTACAAGAGGGCTGACACTCTAACTTTCTGTGATTTGAACCTCTCCTGTGAGTCCAATTTTAGATTTTGATGTTTCACTTCAGGTTTACTGTATCGCTTGGACCTTCTTATTGACGATGAAATAGAGAAATAGCATCCGAATTTAATGCAAAAAGCACAATGCCGACTTAAGTACAAGGGGACTGACACTCTAACTTTCTATGATTTGAACCTCTCCTGTGAGTCCAGTTTTAGATTCCGATGCTTCACTTCAGGTTTACTGTATCTCTTGGACCTTCTTATTGACGATGAAACACAGAAATTGCAACCGAATGTAATACAAAAGGCACAATGACGACTTAAGTACAAGAGGACTGACTCTCTAACTTTCTATGATTTGAACCTCTAATGTGAGTACAGTTTTATGTTCCGATGCTTCACTTCAGGTATACTGTATGCCTTGGACCTTCTTATTGACGATGAAACAGAGAAATTGCATCCGAATTTAATACAAAAAGCACAATGCCGACTTAAGTACAAGGGGACTGACACTCTAACTTTCTATGATTTGAACCCCTGCAGTGAGTCGAGTTTTCGATTCCGATGCTTCACTTCAGGTGTACTGTAACTCTTGGACCTTCTTATTAACGATGAAACACAGAAATTGCATCCGAATTTAATACAAAAGGCACATCGCCGACTTAAGTACAAGAGGACAGACACTCTAACTTTCAACGATTTGAACCCCTCCTGTGAGTCCAATTTCGGATTCCGATGCTTCACTTCAGGTTTACTGTATCCCTTGGACCTTCTTAATGACGATGAAACACAGAAATTGCATCCGAATTTAATACAAAAGGCACAATGCCGACTTAAGTACAAGAGGACTGACACTCTAACATTCTATGATTTGAACCTCTCCTGTGAGTCCAGTTTTAGATTTTGATGTTTCACTTCAGGTGTACTGTATCGCTTGGACCTTCTTATTGACGATGAAACAAAGAAATTGCATCCGAATTTAATAAAAGAAGCACAATGCCGACTTAAGTACAAGAGGACTGACACTCTAAATTTCTATGATTTGAACCTCCGCAGTGAGTCCAGTTTTCGATTCCGATGCTTCACTTAATGTTTACTGTAACCCTTGCACCTTCTTATTGACGATGAAACACAGAAATTGCATCCGAATTTAATACAAGAGGCACAATGCCGACTTAAGTACAAGAGGACTGACACACTAACTTTTAATGATTTGAACCCATCCTGTGAGTCCAATTTCGGATTCCGATGCTTCACTTCAGGTTTACTGTATCCCTTGGACCTTCTTATTCACGATGAAACAAAGAAATTGCATCCGAATTTAATACAAGAAGCACAATGCCGACTTAAGTACAAGAGGACTGACACTCTAACTTTCTATGATTTGAACCTCTCCTGTGAGGCCAGTTTTAGATTCCGATGCTTCACTTCAGGTTTACTGTATCCCTTGGACCTTCATATTGACGATGAAACACAGAAATTGCATCCGAATTTAATACAAAAAGCACAATGGCGACTTAAGTTCAAGATGACTGTCACTCTCAATTTCTACGATTTGAACCTCTCCTGTGAGTCCAGTTTTAGATTCCGATGCTTCACTTCAGGTTTACTGTATTCCTTGGACCTTCTTATTGACGATGAAACACAGAAATTGCATCCGAATTTAATAAGAAAGGCACAATGCCGACTTAAGTACAAGAGGGCTGACACTCTAACTTTCTATGATTTGAACCTCTCCTGTGAGTCCAATTTTAGATTTTGACGTTTCACTTCAGGTTTACTATATCGCTTGGACCTTCTTATTGACGATGAAACAGAGAAATTGCATCCGAATTTAATACAAAAAGCACAATGCCGACTTAAGTACAAGGGGACTGACACTCTAACTTTCTATGATTAGAACCCCTGCAGTGAGTCCAGTTTTCGATACCGATGCTTCACTTCAGGTTTACTGTAACCCTTGGACCTTCTTATTGACGATGAAACACAGAAATTGCATCCGAATTTAATACAAAAGGCACATTGCCGACTTAAGTACAAGAGGACTGACACTCTAACTTTCTACGATTTGAACCCCTCCTGTGAGTCCAATTTCGGATTCCGATGCTTCACTTCAGGTTTACTGTATCCCTTGGACCTTCTTACTGACGATGAAACGCAGAAATTGCATCCGAATTTAATACAAAAGGCACAATGCCGGCATAAGTATAAGAGGACTGACACTCTAACACTCTAAGATTTGAACCTTTCCTGTGAGACCAGTGTTAGATTCCGATGCTTCACTTCAGGTTTACTGTATCCCTTACACCTTCTTATTGACGAAGAAACTCAGATATTGTATCCGAATTTAATACAAAAGGCACAATGCCGACTTAAGTACAAGAGAACTGACACTCTCACTTTCTACGATTTGAACCTCTCCTGTGAGTCCAGTTCTAGATTCCGATGCTTCACTTCAGGTTTACTGTATCCCTTGGACCTTCTTATTGACGATGAAACACAGAAATTGCATCCGAATTTAATACAAAAGGCACAATGCCGACTTAAGTACAAGAGGGCTGACACTCTAGCTTTCTGTGATTTGAACCTCTCCTGTGAGTCCAATTTTAGATTTTGATGTGTCACTTCAGGTTTACTGTATCGCTTGGACCTTCTTATTGACGAAGAAACACAGATATTGTTTCCGAATTTAATACAAAAGGCACAATGCCGACTTAAGTACAAGAGGGCTGACACTCTAACTTTCTATGATTTGAACCTCTCCTGTGAGTCCAATTTTAGATTTTGACGTTTCACTTCAGGTTTACTATATCGCTTGGACCTCCTTATTGACGATGAAACAGAGAAATTGCATCCGAATTTAATACAAAAAGCACAATGCCGACTTAAGTACAAGGGGACTGACACTCTAACTTTCTATGATTAGAACCCCTGCAGTGAGTCCAGTTTTCGATACCGATGCTTCACTTCAGGTTTACTGTAACCCTTGGACCTTCTTATTGACGATGAAACACAGAAATTGCATCCGAATTTAATACAAAAGGCACATTGCCGACTTAAGTACAAGAGGACTGACACTCTAACTTTCTACGATTTGAACCCCTCCTGTGAGTCCAATTTCGGATTCCGATGCTTCACTTCAGGTTTACTGTATCCCTTGGACCTTCTTACTGACGATGAAACGCAGAAATTGCATCCGAATTTAATACAAAAGCCACAATGCCGACTTAAGTACAAGAGGACTGACACTCTAACTTTCTATGATTTGAACCTATCCTGTGAGTCCAGTTTTAGATTCCGATGCTTCGCTTCAGGTTTACTGTATCCCTTGGACCTTCTTATTGACGATGAAACACAGAAATTGCAACCGAATTTAATACAAAAGGCACAATGCCGGCATAAGTATAAGAGGACTGACACTCTAACTCTCTAAGATTTGAACCTTTCCTGTGAGACCAGTTTTAGATTCCGATGCTTCACTTCAGGTTTACTGTATCCCTTACACCTTCTTATTGACGAAAGAAACTCAGATATTGTATCCGAATTTAATACAAAAGGCACAATGCCGACTTAAGTACAAGAGGACTGACACTCTAACATTCTATGATTTGAACCTCTCCTGTGGGTCCAAATTTAGATTCCGATGCTTCACTTCAGGTTTACTATATTCCTTGGACCTTCTTATTGACGATGAAACACAGAAATTGCATCCGAATTTAATACAAAACGCACAATGCCGACTTAAGTACAAGGAGACTGACACTCTATCTCTCTATGATTTGAACCTCTAATGTGAGTACTGTTTTATGTTCCGATGCTTCACTTCAGGTTTACTGTATCCCTTACACCTTCTTATTGACGAAGAAACACAGATATTGTATCCGAATTTAATACAAAAGGCACAAAGCCGACTTAAGTACAAGAGGAGCTACTCTCTAACTTTCTATGATTTGAACCTCTCCTGTGGGTCCAATTTTAGATTCCGATGCTTCACTTCAGGTTTACTATATTCCTTGGACCTTCTAATTGACGATGAAACACAGAAATTGCAACCGAATTTAATACAAAAGGCACAATGCCGGCATGAGTATAAGAGGACTGACACTCTAACTCTCTAAGATTTGAACTTTTCCTGTGAGATCAGTTTTAGAATCCGATGCTTCACTTCAGGTTTACTGTATCCCTTACACCTTCTTATTGACGATGAAACACAGAAATTGCTTCCGAATTTAATACAAAACTCACAAAGCCGACTTAAGTACAAGAGGACTGACACTCTAACATTCTATGATTTGAACCTCTCCTGTTAGTCCAATTTTAGATTCCGATGCTTCACTCCAGGTTTACTGTATACCTTGGACCTTCTTATTGACGATGAAACACAGAAATTGCAACCGAATGTAATACAAAAGGCACAATGCCGACTTAAGTACATGAGGACTGACTCTCTAACTTTCTATGATTTGAACCTCTAATGTGAGTACAGTTTTATGTTCCGATGCTTCACTTCAGGTTTACTGTATCCCTTGGACCTTGTTATTGACGATGAAACACAGAAATTGCATCCGAATGTAATACAAAAGCACAATGCAGGCTTAAGCACAAGAGGACTGACACTCTAACTTTCTATGATTTGAACCTCTCCTGTGAGTCCAGTTTTAGATTCCGATGCTTCACTCTAGGTTTACTGTATCCCTTGGACCTTCTTATTGACGATGAAACACAGAAATTGCAACCGAATGTAATACAAAAGGCAGATTGCCGGCATAAGTAGAAGAGGACTGACACTCTAACTCTCTAAATTTGAACATCTCCTGTGAGTCCAGTTTTGATTCCGATGCTTCACTTCAGGTTTACTGTATCCCTTGAACCTGCTTAGTGACGATGAGACACAGAAATTGCATATGAATTTAACACAAAAGGCACAATGCCGACTTAATTACAAGAGGACTGACACTAAATTTCTATGATTTGTACCTCTCCTGTGAGTCCAGTTTTAGATTCCGATGCTTCACTCCAGGCTTACAGTATCCCTTGGACCTTCTTATTGACGATGAAACACAGAAATTGCATCCGAATTTAATACAAAAGGCACAATGCCGACTTAAGTACAAGAGGGCTGACACTCTAGCTTTCTGTGATTTGAACCTCTCCTGTGAGTCCAATTTTAGATTTTGATGCTTCACTTCATGTTTACTGTATCCCTTACACCTTCTTATTGACGAAGAAACTCAGATATTGTATCCGACTTTAATACAAAACGCACAATGCCGACTTAAGTACAAGAGGACTGACACTCTAACATTCTATGATTTGAACCTCTCCTGTGAGTCCAATTTTAGATTCCGATGCTTCACTTCAGGTTTACTATATTCCTTGGACCTTATTATTGACGATGAAACACAGAAATTGCATCCGAATTTAATACAAAAAGCACAATGGCGACTTAAGTTCAAGAGGACTGTCACTCTCAATTTCTACGATTTGAACCTCTCCTGTGAGTCCAGTTTCAGATTCCGATGCTTCACTTCAGGTTTACTGTATTCCTTGGACCTTCTTATTGACGATGAAACACAGAAATTGCATCCGAATTTAATACAAAAGGCACAATGCTGACTCAAGTACAAGAGGACTGACACTCTAACATTCTATGATTTGAACCTCGCCTGTGAGTCCAGGTTTAAATTTTGATGTTTCACTTCAGGTTTACTGTATCGCTTGGACCTTCTTATCGACGATGAAACAAAGAAATTGCATCCGAATTTAATACAAGAAGCACAATGCCGACTTAAGTACAAGAGGACTGACACTCTAAATTTCTATGATTTGAACCGCTGCAGTGAGTCCAGTTTTC
Source organism: Schistocerca piceifrons (assembly GCF_021461385.2). Taxonomy (NCBI): domain Eukaryota; kingdom Metazoa; phylum Arthropoda; class Insecta; order Orthoptera; family Acrididae; genus Schistocerca; species Schistocerca piceifrons. Next base: position 90,895 of record NW_025727969.1, on the reverse strand, counting down.
GATTCCGATGCTTCACTTCATGTTTACTGTAACCCTTGGACCTTCTTATTGACGATGAAACACAGAAATTGCATCCGAATTTAATACAAGAGGCACAATGCCAACTTAAGTACAAGAGGACTGACACACTAACTTTCAAAGATTTGAACCCCTCCTGTGAGTCCAATTTCGGATTCCGATGCTTCACTTCAGGTTAACTGTATCCCTTGGACCTTCTTATTCACGATGAAACAAAGAAATTGCATCCGAATTTAATACAAGAAGCACAATGCCGACTTAAGTACAAGAAGACTGACACTCTATTTTTCTACGATTTGAACCTCTCCTGTGAGGCCAGTTTTAGATTCCAAAGCTTCACTTCAGTTTTACTGTATCCCTTTAACCTTCATATTGACGATGAAACACAGAAATTGCTTCCGAATTTAATACAAAACTCACAAAGCCGACTTAAGTACTAGAGGACTGACTCTCTAACTTTCTATGATTTGAACCTCTCCTGTGGGTCCAATTTTAGATTCCGATGCTTCACTTCAGGTTTACTATATTCCTTGGACCTTCTTATTGACGATGAAACACAGAAATTGCATCCGAATTTAATACAAAACGCACAATGCCGACTTAAGTACAAGGAGACTGACACTCTATCTCTCTATGATTTGAACCTCTAATGTGAGTACTGTTTTATGTTCCGATGCTTCACTTCAGGTTTACTGTATCCCTTACACCTTCATAATGACGAAGAAACACAGATATTGTATCCAAATTTAATACAAAAGGCACAAAGCCGACTTAAGTACAAGAGGACCTACTCTCTAACTTTCTATGATTTGAACCTCTCCTGTGGGTCCAATTTTAGATTCCGATGCTTCACTTCATGTTTACTATATTCCTTGGACCTTCTAATTGACGATGAAACACAGAAATTGCAACCGAATTTAATACAAAAGGCACAATGCCGGCATGAGTATAAGAGGACTGACACTCTAACTCTCTAAGATTTGAACCTTTCCTGTGAGATCAGTTTTAGATTCCGATGCTTCACTTCAGGTTTACTGTATCCCTTACCCCTTCTTATTGACGAAGAAACACAGATATTGTATCCGAATTTAATACAAAAGGAACAATGCCGACTTAAGTACAAGAGGACTGACACGCTAACATTCTATGATTTGAACCTCTCCTGTTAGTCCAATATTAGATTCCGATGCTTCACTCCAGGTTTACTGTATACCTTGGACCTTCTTATTGACGATGAAACACAGAAATTGCAACCGAATGTAATACAAAAGGCACAATGCCGACTTAAGTACATGAGGACTGACTCTCTAACTTTCTATGATTTGAACCTCTAATGTGAGTACAGTTTTATGTTCCGATGCTTCACTTTAGGTTTACTGTATCCCTTGGACCTTGTTATTGACGATGAAACACAGAAATTGCATCCGAATGTAATACAAAAGCACAATGCAGGCTTAAGCACAAGAGGACTGACACTCCAACTTTCTATGATTTGAACCTCTCCTGTGAGTCCAGTTTTAGATTCCGATGCTTCACTCTAGGTTTACTGTATCCCTTGGACCTTCTTATTGACGATGAAACACAGAAATTGCAACCGAATGTAATACAAAAGGCAGATTGCCGGCATAAGTAGAAGAGGACTGACACTCTAACTCTCTAAGATTTGAACATCTCCTGTGAGTCCAGTTTTGATTCCGATGCTTCACTTCAGGTTTACTGTATCCCTTGAACCTGCTTAGTGACGATGAGACACAGAAATTGCATATGAATTTAATACAAAAGGCACAATGCCGACTTAATTACAAGCGGACTGACACTAAATTTCTGTGATTTGTACCTCTCCTGTGAGTCCAGTTTTAGATTCCGATGCTTCACTCCAGGCTTACTGTATCCCTTGGACCTTCTTATTGACGATGAAACACAGAAATTGCATCCGAATTTAATACAAAAAGCACAATGCCGACTTAAGTACAAGAGAACTGACACTCCTCACTTTCTACGATTTGAACCTCTCCTGTGAGTCGAGTTCTAGATTCCGATGCTTCACTTCAGGTTTACTGTATGCCTTGGACCTTCTTATTGACGATGAAACACAGAAATTGCATCCGAATTTAATACAAAAGGCACAATGCCGACTTAAGTACAAGAGGGCTGACACTCTAGCTTTCTGTGATTTGAACCTCTCCTGTGTGTCCAATTTTCGATTTGATGTTTCACTTCAGGTTTACTGTATCGCTTGGACCTTCTTATTGACGAAGAAACACAGATATTGTTTCCGAATTTAATACAAAAGGCACAATGCCGACTTAAGTACAAGAGGGCTGACACTCTAACTTTCTATGATTTGAACCTCTCCTGTGAGTCCAATTTTAGATTTTGACGTTTCACTTCAGGTTTACTATTTCGCTTGGACCTTCTTATTGACGATGAAACAGAGAAATTGCATCCGAATTTAATACAAAAAGCACAATGCCGACTTAAGTACAAGGGGACTGACACTCTAACTTTCTATGATTAGAACCCCTGCAGTGAGTCCAGTTTTCGATACCGATGCTTCACTTCAGGTTTACTGTAACCCTTGGACCTTCTTATTGACGATGAAACACAGAAATTGCATCCGAATTTAATACAAAAGGCACATTGCCGACTTAAGTACAAGAGGACTGACACTCTAACTTTCTACGATTTGAACCCCTCCTGTGAGTCCAATTTCGGATTCCGATGCTTCACTTCAGGTTTACTGTATCCCTTGGACCTTCTTACTGACGATGAAACGCAGAAATTGCATCCGAATGTAATACAAAAGCCACAATGCCGACTTAAGTACAAGAGGACTGACACTCTAACTTTCTATGATTTGAACCTATCCTGTGAGTCCAGTTTTAGATTCCGATGCTTCACTTCAGGTTTACTGTATCCCTTGGACCTTCTTATTGACGATGAAACACAGAAATTGCAACCGAATTTAATACAAAAGGCACAATGCCGGCATAAGTATAAGAGGACTGACACTCTAACTCTCTAAGATTTGAACCTTTCCTGTGAGACCAGTTTTAGATTCCGATGCTTCACTTCAGGTTTACTGTATCCCATACACCTTCTTATTGACGAAGAAACTCAGATATTGTATCCGAATTTAATACAAAAGGCACAATGGCGACTTAAGTACAAGAGGACTGACACTCTAACATTCTATGATTTGAACCTCTCCTGTGAGTCCAATTTTAGATTCCGATACTTCACTTCAGGTTTACTATATTCCTTGGACCTTATTATTGACGATGAAACACAGAAATTGCATCCGAATTTAATACAAAAAGCACAATGGCGACTTAAGTTCAAGAGGACTGTCACTCTCAATTTCTACGATTTGAACCTCTCCTGTGAGTCCAGTTTCAGATTCCGATGCTTCACTTCAGGTTTACTGTATTCCTTGGACCTTCTTATTGACGATGAAACACAGAAATTGCATCCGAATTTAATACAAAAGGCACAATGCTGACTTAAGTACAAGAGGACTGACACTCTAACATTCTATGATTTGAACCTCGCCTGTGAGTCCAGGTTTAAATTTTGATGTTTCACTTAAGGTTTACTGTATCGCTTGGACCTTCTTATTGACGATGAAACAAAGAAATTGCATCCGAATTTAATACAAGAAGCACAATGCCGACTTAAGTACAAGAGGACTGACACTCTAAATTTCTATGATTTGAACCTCTGCAGTGAGTCCAGTTTTCGATTCCGATGCTTCACTTCATGTTTACTGTAACCCTTGGACCTTCTTATTGACGATGAAACACAGAAATTGCATCCGAATTTAATACAAGAGGCACAATGCCAACTTAAGTACAAGAGGACTGACACACTAACTTTCAAAGATTTGAACCCCTCCTGTGAGTCCAATTTCGGATTCCGATGCTTCACTTCAGGTTTACTGTATCCCTTGGACCTTCTTATTCACGATGAAACAAAGAAATTGCATCCGAATTTAATACAAGAAGCACAATGCCGACTTAAGTACAAGAAGACTGACACTCTATCTTTCTATGATTTGAACCTCTCCTGTGAGGCCAGTTTTAGATTCCAAAGCTTCACTTCAGGTTTACTGTATCCCTTTAACCTTCATATTGACGATGAAACACAGAAATTGATTCCGAATTTAATACAAAACTCACAAAGCCGACTTAAGTACTAGAGGACTGACTCTCTAACTTTCCATGATTTGAACCTCTCCTGTGGGTCCAATTTTAGATTCCGATGCTTCACTTCAGGTTTACTATATTCCTTGGACTTTCTTATTGACGATGAAACACAGAAATTGCATCCGAATTTAATACAAAACGCACAATGCCGACTTAAGTACAAGGAGAGTGACACTCTATCTCTCTATGATTTGAACCTCTAATGTGAGTACTGTTTTATGTTCCGATGCTTCGCTTCAGGTTTACTGTATCCCTTACACCTTCTTATTGACGAAGAAACACAGATATTGTATCCGAATTTAATACAAAAGGCACAATGCCGACTTAAGTACATGAGGACTGACTCTCTAACTTTCTATGATTTGAACCTCTAATGTGAGTACAGTTTTATGTTCCGATGCTTCACTTCAGGTTTACTGTATCCCTTGGACCTTGTTATTGACGATGAAACACAGAAATTGCATCCGAATGTAATACAAAAGCACAATGCAGGCTTAAGCACAAGAGGACTGACACTCTAACTTTCTATGATTTGAACCTCTCCTGTGAGTCCAGTTTTAGATTCCGATGCTTCACTCTAGGTTTACAGTATCCCTTGGACCTTCTTATTGACGATGAAACACAGAAATTGCAACCGAATGTAATACAAAAGGCAGATTGCCGGCATAAGTAGAAGAGGACTGACACTCTAACTCTCTAAATTTGAACATCTCCTGTGAGTCCAGTTTTGTTTCCGATGCTTCACTTCAGGTTTACTGTATCCCTTGAACCTGCTTAGTGACGATGAGACACAGAAATTGCATATGAATTTAACACAAAAGGCACAATGCCGACTTAATTACAAGAGGACTGACACTAAATTTCTATGATTTGTACCTCTCCTGTGAGTCCAGTTTTAGATTCCGATGCTTCACTCCAGGCTTACAGTATCCCTTGGACCTTCTTATTGACGATGAAACACAGAAATTGCATCCGAATTTAATACAAAAAGCACAATGCCGACTTAAGTACAAGAGAACTGACACTCTCACTTTCTACGATTTGAACCTCTCCTGTGAGTCCAGTTCTAGATTCCAATGCTTCACTTCAGGTTTACTGTATCCCTTGGACCTTCTTATTGACGATGAAACACAGAAATTGCATCCGAATTTAATACAAAAGGCACAATGCCGACTTAAGTACAAGAGGGCTGACACTCTAGCTTTCTGTGATTTGAACCTCTCCTGTGAGTCCAATTTTAGATTTTGATGTTTCACTTCAGGTTTACTGTATCGCTTGGACCTTCTTATTGACGATGAAACAGAGAAATTGCATCCGAATATAATACAAAAAGCACAATGCCGACTTAAGTACAAGGGGACTGACACTCTAACTTTCTATGATTTGAACCCCTGCAGTGTGTCGAGTTTTCGATTCCGATGCTTCACTTCAGGTGTACTGTAACTCTTGGACCTTCTTGTTAACGATGAAACACAGAAATTGCATCTGAATTTAATACAAAAGGCACATCGCCGACTTAAGTACAAGAGGACAGACACTCTAACTTTCTACGATTTGAACCCCTCCTGTGGATCCAATTTCGGATTCCGATGCTTCACTTCAGGTTTACTGTATCCCTTGGACCTTCTTAATGACGATGAAACACAGAAATTGCATCCGAATTTAATACAAAAGGCACAATGCCGACCTAAGTACAAGAGGACTGACACTCTAACTTTCTATGATTTGAACCTCTTCTGTGAGTCCAGTTTTAGATTCCGATGCTTCACTTCAGGTTTACTGTATCCCTTGGACCTTCTAATTGACGATGAAACACAGAAATTGCAACCGAATTTAATACAAAAGGCACAATGCCGGCATGAGTATAAGAGGACTGACACTCTAACTCTCTAAGATTTGAACCTTTCCTGTGAGACCAGTTTTAGATTCCGATGCTTCACTTCAGGTTTACTGTATCCCTTACACCTTCTTATTGACGAAGAAACTCAGATATTGTATCCGAATTTAATACAAAAGGCACAATGCCGACTTAAGTACAAGAGGACTGACACTCTAACATTCTATGATTTGAACCTCTCCTGTGAGTCCAATTTTAGATTCCGATGCTTCACTTCAGGTTTACTATATTCCTTGGACCTTATTATTGACGATGAAACACAGAAATTGCATCTGAATTTAATACAAAAGGCACAATGCCGACTTAATTACAAGAGGACTGACACTAACTTTCTATGATTTGAATCTCTCCTGTGAGACCAGTTTTAGATTCCGATGCTTCACTCCAGGCTTACTGTATCCCTTAGACCTTCTTATTGACGAAGAAACACAGAAATTGCATCCGAATTTAATACAAAAAGCACAATGGCGACTTAAGTTCAAGAGGACTGTCACTCTCAATTTCTACGATTTGAACCTCTCCTGTGAGTCCAGTTTTAGATTCCGATGCTTCACTTCAGCTTTACTGTATCCCTTGGACCTTCTTATTGACGATGAAACACAGAAATTGCATCCGAATTTAATACAAAAGGCACAATGCCGACCTAAGTACAAGAGGACTGACACTCTAACATTCTATGATTTGAACCTCTCCTGTGAGTCCAGTTTTAGATTTTGATGTTTCACTTCAGGTTTACTGTATCGATTGGACCTTCTTATTGACGATGAAACAAAGAAATTGCATCCGAATTTAATACAAGAAGCACAATGCCGACTTAAGTACAAGAGGACTGACACTCTAAATTTCTATGATTTGAACCTCTGCAGTGAGTCCAGTTTTCGATTCCGATGCTTCACTTCATGTTTACTGTAACCCTTGCACCTTCTTATTGACGATGAAACACAGAAATTGCATCCGAATTTAATACAAGAGGCACAATGCCTACTTAAGTACAAGAGGACTGACACACTAACTTTTAATGATTTGAACCCCTCCTGTGAGTCCAATTTCGGATTCCGATGCTTCACTTCAGGTTTACTGTATCCCTTGGACCTTCTTATTCACGATGAAACAAAGAAATTGCATCCGAATTTAATACAAGAAGCACAATGCCGACTTAAGTACAAGAGGACTGACACTCTAACTCTCTATGATTTGAACCTCTCCTGTGAGGCCAGTTTTAGATTCCGATGCTTCACTTCAGGTTTACTGTATCGCTTGGACCTTCTAATTGACGATGAAACACAGAAATTGCAACCGAATTTAATACAAAAGGCACAATGCCGGCATGAGTATAAGAGGACTGACACTCTAACTCTCTAAGATTTGAACCTTTCCTGTGAGACCAGTTTTAGATTCCGATGCTTCACTTCAGGTTTACTGTATCCCTTGGACCTTCTTATTCACGATGAAACAAAGAAATTGCATCCGAATTTAATACAAGAAGCACAATGCCGACTTAAGTACAAGAGGACTGACACTCTAACTCTCTATGATTTGAACCTCTCCTGTGAGGCCAGTTTTAGATTCCGATGCTTCACTTCAGGTTTACTGTATCCCTTTAACCATCATATTGACGATGAAACACAGAAATTGCATCCGAATTTAATACAAGAAGCACAATGCCGACTTAAGTACAAGAGGACTGACACTCTAAATTTCTATGATTTGAACCTCTGCAGTGAGTCCAGTTTTCGATTCCGATGCTTCACTTCATGTTTACTGTAACCCTTGCACCTTCTTATTGACGATGAAACACAGAAATTGCATCCGAATTTAATACAAGAGGCACAATGCCGACTTAAGTACAAGAGGACTGACACACTAACTTTTAATGATTTGAACCCCTCCTGTGAGTCCAATTTCGGATTCCGATGCTTCACTTCAGGTTTACTGTATCCCTTGGACCTTCTTATTCACGATGAAACAAAGAAATTGCATCCGAATTTAATACAAGAAGCACAATGCCGACTTAAGTACAAGAGGACTGACACTCTAACTCTCTATGATTTGAACCTCTCCTGTGAGTCCAGTTTTAGATTCCGATGCTTCACTCCAGGTTTACTGTATCCCTTTGACATTCTTATTGACGATGAAACACAGAAATTGCAACCGAATGTAATACAAAAGGCACAATGCCGACTTAAGTACAAGAGGGCTGACACTCTAGCTTTCTGTGATTTGAACCTCTCCTGTGAGTCCAATTTTAGATTTTGATGTTTCTCTTCAGGTTTACTGTATCCCTTGGACCTTCTTAATGACGATGAAACACAGAAATTGCATCCGAATTTAATACAAAAGGCACAATGCCGACCTAAGTACAAGAGGACTGACACTCTAACTTTCTATGATTTGAACCTCTCCTGTGAGTCCAGTTTTAGATTCCGATGCTTCACTTCAGGTTTACTGTATCGCTTGGACCTTCTAATTGACGATGAAACACAGAAATTGCAACCGAATTTAATACAAAAGGCACAATGCCGGCATGAGTATAAGAGGACTGACACTCTAACTCTCTAAGATTTGAACCTTTCCTGTGAGACCAGTTTTAGATTCCGATGCTTCACTTCAGGTTTACTGTATCCCTTGGACCTTCTTATTCACGATGAAACAAAGAAATTGCATCCGAATTTAATACAAGAAGCACAATGCCGACTTAAGTACAAGAGGACTGACACTCTAACTCTCTATGATTTGAACCTCTCCTGTGAGGCCAGTTTTAGATTCCGATGCTTCACTTCAGGTTTACTGTATCCCTTTAACCATCATATTGACGATGAAACACAGAAATTGCATCCGAATTTAATACAAGAAGCACAATGCCGACTTAAGTACAAGAGGACTGACACTCTAAATTTCTATGATTTGAACCTCTGCAGTGAGTCCAGTTTTCGATTCCGATGCTTCACTTCATGTTTACTGTAACCCTTGCACCTTCTTATTGACGATGAAACACAGAAATTGCATCCGAATTTAATACAAGAGGCACAATGCCGACTTAAGTACAAGAGGACTGACACACTAACTTTTAATGATTTGAACCCCTCCTGTGAGTCCAATTTCGGATTCCGATGCTTCACTTCAGGTTTACTGTATCCCTTGGACCTTCTTATTCACGATGAAACAAAGAAATTGCATCCGAATTTAATACAAGAAGCACAATGCCGACTTAAGTACAAGAGGACTGACACTCTAACTCTCTATGATTTGAACCTCTCCTGTGAGTCCAGTTTTAGATTCCGATGCTTCACTCCAGGTTTACTGTATCCCTTTGACATTCTTATTGACGATGAAACACAGAAATTGCAACCGAATGTAATACAAAAGGCACAATGCCGACTTAAGTACAAGAGGGCTGACACTCTAGCTTTCTGTGATTTGAACCTCTCCTGTGAGTCCAATTTTAGATTTTGATGTTTCTCTTCAGGTTTACTGTATCCCTTGGACCTTCTTAATGACGATGAAACACAGAAATTGCATCCGAATTTAATACAAAAGGCACAATGCCGACCTAAGTACAAGAGGACTGACACTCTAACTTTCTATGATTTGAACCTCTCCTGTGAGTCCAGTTTTAGATTCCGATGCTTCACTTCAGGTTTACTGTATCGCTTGGACCTTCTAATTGACGATGAAACACAGAAATTGCAACCGAATTTAATACAAAAGGCACAATGCCGGCATGAGTATAAGAGGACTGACACTCTAACTCTCTAAGATTTGAACCATTCCTGTGAGACCAGTTTTAGATTCCGATGCTTCACTTCAGGTTTACTGTATCCCTTACACCTTCTTATTGACGAAGAAACACAGATATTGTATCCGAATTTAATACAAAAGGCACAATGCCGACTTAAGTACAAGAGGACTGACACTCTAACATTCTATGATTTGAACCTCTCCCGTGAGTCCAATTTTAGATTCCGATGCTTCACTTCAGGTTTACTATATTCCTTGGACCTTATTATTGACGATGAAACACAGAAATTGCATCTGAATTTAATACAAAAGGCACAATGCCGACTTAATTACAAGAGGACTGACACTAACTTCCTATGATTTGAATCTCTCCTGTGAGACCAGTTTTAGATTCCGATGCTTCACTCCAGGCTTACTGTATCCCTTAGACCTTCTTATTGACGAAGAAACACAGAAATTGCATCCGAATTTAATACAAAAAGCACAATGGCGACTTAAGTTCAAGAGGACTGTCACTCTCAATTTCTACGATTTGAACCTCTCCTGTGAGTTCAGTTTTAGATTCCGATGCTTCGCTTCATATTTACTGTATCCCTTGGTCCTTCTTATTGACGATGAAACACAGAAATTGCATCCGAATTTAATACAAAAGGCACAATGCCGACTTAAGTACAAGAGGACTGACACTCTAACATTCTATGATTTGAACCTCTCCTGTGAGTCCAGTTATAGATTTTGATGTTTCACTTCAGGTTTACTGTAACGATTGGACCTTCTTATTGACGATGAAACAAAGAAATTGCATCCGAATTTAATACAAGAAGCACAATGCCGACTTAAGTACAAGGGGACTGACACTCTAAATTTCTATGATTTGAACCTCTGCAGTGAGTCCAGTTTTCGATTCCGATGCTTCACTTCATGTTTACTGTAACCCTTGCACCTTCTTATTGACGATGAAACACAGAAATTGCATCCGAATTTATTACAAGAGGCACAATGCCGACTTAAGTACAAGAGGACTGACACACTAACTTTTAATGATTTGAACCCCTCCTGTGAGTCCAATTTCGGATTCCGATGCTTCACTTCAGGTTTACTGTATCCCTTGGACCTTCTTATTCACGATGAAACAAAGAAATTGCTACCGAATTTAATACAAGAAGCACAATGCCGACTTAAGTACAAGAGGACTGACACTCTAACTCTCTATGATTTAAACCTCTCCTGTGAGGCCAGTTTTAGATTCCGATGCTTCACTTCAGGTTTACTGTATCCCTTTAACCATCATATTGACGATGAAACACAGAAATTGCATCCGAATTTAATACAAAAGGCACAATGCCGACTTAAGTAAAAGAGGACTGACTCTCTAACTTTCTATGATTTGAACCTCTCCTGTGGGTCCAGTTTTAGATTCCGATGCTTCACTTCAGGTTTACTATATTCCTTGGACCTTCTTATTGACGATGAAACACAGAAATTGCATCCGAATTTAATACAAAACGCACAATGCCGACTTAAGTACAAGGAGACTGACACTCTATCTCTCTATGATTTGAACCTCTCCTGTGAGTCCAGTTTTATGTTCCGATGCTTCACTTCAGGTTTACTGTATCCCTTGGACCTTGTTATTGACGATGAAACGCAGAAATTGCATCCGAATGTAATACAAAAGCACAATGCCGGCTTAAGTAAAAGAGGACTGACACTCTAACATTCTATGATTTGAACCTCTCCTGTGAGTCCAGTTTTAGATTCCGATGCTTCACTCCAGGTTTACTGTATCCCTTGGACCTTCTTATTGACGATGAAACACAGAAATTGCAACCGAATGCAATACAAAAGGCAGATTGCCGGCATAAGTATAAGAGGACTGACATTCTAACTCTCTAAGATTTGAACCTCTCCTGTGAGTCCAGTTTTGATTCCGATGCTTCACTTCAGGTTTACTGTATCCCTTGAACCTGCTTAGTGACGATGAGACACAGAAATTGCATCTGAATTTAATACAAAAGGCACAATGCCAACTTAATTACAAGAGGACTGACACTAACTTTCTATGATTTGTACCTCTCCTGTGAGTCCAGTTTTAGATTCCGATGCTTCACTCCAGGCTTACTGTATCCCTTGGACCTTCTTATTGACGATGAAACACAGAAATTGCATCCGAATTTAATACAAAAAGCACAATGCCGACTTAAGTACAAGAGGACTGACACTCTCACTTTCTACGATTAGAACCTCTCCTGTGAGTCCAGTTCTAGATTCCGATGCTTCACTTCAGGTTTACTGTATCCCTTGGAGCTTCTTATTGACGATCAAACACAGAAATTGCATCCGAATTTAATACAAAAGGCACAATGCCGACTTAAGTACAAGAGGACTGACACTCTAACTTTCTATGATTTGAACCTCTCCTGTGAGTCCAGTTTTAGATTCCGATGCTTCACTTCAGGTTTACTGTATCCCTTGGACCTTCTTATTGACGATGAAACACAGAAATTGCAACCGAATTTAATACAAAAGGCACAATGCCGGCATAAGTATAAGAGGACTGACACTCTAACTCTCTAAGATTTGAACCTTTCCTATGAGACCAGTTTTAGATTCCGATGCTTCACTTCAGGTTTACTGTATCCCTTACACCTTCTTATTGACGAAGAAACACAGATATTGTATCCGAATTTAATACAAAAGACACATTGCCGACTTAAGTACAAGAGGACTGACACTCTAACATTCTATGATTTGAACCTCTCATGTGAGTCCAATTTTAGATTCCGATGCTTCACTTCAGGTTTACTATATTCCTTGGACCTTATTATTGACGATGAAACACAGAAATTGCATCTGAATTTAATACAAAAGGCACAATGCCGACTTAATTACAAGAGGACCGACACTAACTTTCTATGATTGGAACCTCTCCTGTGAGACCAGTTTTAGATTCCGATGCTTCACTCCAGGCTTACTGTATCCCTTAGACCTTCTTATTGACGAAGAAACACAGAAATTGCATCCGAATTTAATACAAAAAGCACAATGGCGACTTAAGTTCAAGAGGACTGTCACTCTCAATTTCTACGATTTGAACCTCTCCTGTGAGTCCAGTTTTAGATTCCGATGCTTCACCTCAGGTTTACTGTATCCCTTGGACCTTCTTATTGACGATGAAACACAGAAATTGTATCCGAATTTAATACAAAAAGCACAGTGCCGTCATAAGTACAAGAGGACTGACACTCTAACATTCTATGATTTGAACCTCTCCTGTGAGTCCAGTTTTAGATTTTGATGTTTCACTTCAGGTTTACTGTTTCGCTTGGACCTTCTTATTGACGATGAAACAAAGAAATTGCATCCGAATTTAATACAAGAAGCACAATGCCGACTTAAGTACAAAAGGGCTGACACTCTAAATTTCTATGATTTGAACCTCTACAGTGAGTCCAGTTTTCGATTCCGATGCTTCACTTCAGGTTTACTGTAAAGTTTGGACCTTCTTATTGACGATGAAACACAGAAATTGCATCCGAATTTAATACAAGAGGCACAATGCCGACTTAAGTACAAGAGGAGTGACACACTAACTTTCAATGATTTGAACCCCTCCTGTGAGTCCAATTTCGGATTCCGATGCTTCACTTCAGGTTTACTGTATCCCTTGGACCTTCTTATTGACTATGAAACAAAGAATTTGCATCCGAATTTAATACAAGAAGCACAATGCTGACTTAAGTACAAGAGGACTGACACTCTAACATTCTATGATTTGAACCTCTCCTGTGAGGCCAGTTTTAGATTCCGATGCTTCACTTCAGGTTTACTGTATCCCTTGAACCTGCTTAGTGACGATGAGACACAGAAATTGCATCTGAATTTAATACAAAAGGCACAATGCCGACTTAATTACAAGAGGACTGACACTAAATTTCTATGATTTGTACCTCTCCTGTGAGTCCAGTTTTAGATTCCGATGCTTCATTCCAGGCTTACTGTATCCCTTGGACCTTCTTATTGACGATGAAACACAGAAATTGCATCCGAATTTAATACAAAAAGCACAATGCCGCCTTAAGTACAAGTGAACTGACACTCTCACTTTCTACGATTTGAACCTCTCCTGTGAGTCCAGTTCTAGATTCCGATGCTTCACTTCAGGTATACTGTATCCCTTGGACCTTCTTATTGACAATGAAACACAGAAATTGCATCCGAATTTAATACAAAAGGCACAATGCCGACTTAATTACAAGAGGACTGACACTAAATTTCTATGATTTGTACCTCTCCTGTGAGTCCAGTTTTAGATTCCGATGCTTCACTCCAGGCTTACTGTATCCCTTGGACCTTCTTATTGACGATGAAACACAGAAATTGCATCCGAATTTAATACAAAAAGCACAATGCCGCCTTAAGTACAAGAGGACTGACACTCTATCTCTCTATGATTTGAACCTCTCCTGTGAGTACAGTTTTATGTTCCGATGCTTCACTTCAGGTTTACTGTATCCCTTGGACCTTCTTATTGACGATGAAACACAGAAATTGCATCCGAATGTAATACAAAAGCACAATGCCGGCTTAAGTACAAGAGGACTGACACTCTAACTTTCTATGATTTGAACCTCTGCAGTGAGCCCAGTTTTAGATTCCGATGCTTCACTTCAGGTTTACTGTAACCCTTGGATATTCTCATTAACGATGAAACACAGAAATTGCATCCGAATTCAATACAAAAGGCACAATGCCGACTAAAGTAAAAGAGGACTGACACTCTAAATTTCTACGATTTGAACCTCTCCTGTGAGTCCTGTTTTAGATTCCGATGCTTCACTTCAGGTTTACTGTATCCCTTGGACCTTCTTATTGACGATGAAACACAGAAATTGCAACCGAATGTAATACAAAAGGCAGATTGCCGGCATAAGTATAAGAGGACTGACACTCTAACTCTCTAAGATTTGAACCTCTCCTGTGAGTCCAGTTTTGATTCCGATGCTTCACTTCAGGTTTACTGTATCCCTTGGACCTGCTTGGTGACGATGAGACACAGAAATTGCATCTGAATTTAATACAAAAGGCACAATGCCGACTTAATTACAAGAGGACTGACACTAAATTTCTAAGATTTGTACCTCTCCTGTGAGTCCAGTTTTAGATTCCGATGCTTCATTCCAGGCTTACTGTATCCCTTGGACCTTCATATTGACGATGAAACACAGAAATTGCATCCGAATTTAATACAAAAAGCACAATGCCGCCTTAAGTACAAGAGAACTGACACTCTCACTTTCTACAATTTGAACCTCTCCTGTGAGTCCAGTTCTAGATTCCGATGCTTCACTTCAGGTTTACTGTATCCCTTGGACCTTCTTATTGACGATGAAACACAGAAATTGCATCCGAATTTAATACAAAAGGCACAATGCCGACTTAATTACAAGAGGACTGACACTAAATTTCTATGATTTGTACCTCTCCTGTGAGTCCAGTTTTAGATTCCGATGCTTCACTCCAGGCTTACTGTATCCCTTGGACCTTCTTATTGACGATGAAACACAGAAATTGCATCCGAATTTAATACAAAAAGCACAATGCCGCCTTAAGTACAAGAGAACTGACACTCTCACTTTCTACGATTTGAACCTCTCCTGTGAGTCCAGTTCTAGATTCCGATGCTTCACTTCAGGTTTACTGTATCCCTTGGACCTTCTTATTGACGATGAAACACAGAAATTGCATCCGAATTTAATACAAAAGGCACAATGCCGACTTAAGTACAAGAGGGCTGACACTCTAACTTTCTATGATTTGAACCTCTGCAGTGAGCCCAGTTTTAGATTCCGATGCTTCACTTCAGGTTTACTGTAACCCTTGGATATTCTCATTAACGATGAAACACAGAAATTGCATCCGAATTCAATACAAAAGGCACAATGCCGACTAAAGTAAAAGAGGACTGACACTCTAAATTTCTACGATTTGAACCTCTCCTGTGAGTCCTGTTTTAGATTCCGATGCTTCACTTCAGGTTTACTGTATCCCTTGGACCTTCTTATTGACGATGAAACACAGAAGTTGCAACCGAATGTAATACAAAAGGCAGATTGCCGGCATAAGTATAAGAGGACTGACACTCTAACTCTCTAAGATTTGAACCTCTCCTGTGAGTCCAGTTTTGATTCCGATGCTTCACTTCAGATTTACTGTATCCCTTGAACCTGCTTAGTGACGATGAGACACAGAAATTGCATCTGAATTTAATACAAAAGGCACAATGCCGACTTAATTACAAGAGGACTGACACTAAATTTCTATGATTTGTACCTCTCCTGTGAGTCCAGTTTTAGATTCCGATGCTTCACTCCAGGCTTACTGTATCCCTTGGACCTTCTTATTGACGATGAAACACAGAAATTGCATCCGAATTTAATACAAAAAGCACAATGCCGCCTTAAGTACAAGAGAACTGACACTCCCACTTTCTACGATTTGAACCTCTCCTGTGAGTCCAGTTCTAGATTCCGATGCTTCACTTCAGGTTTACTGTATCCCTTGGACCTTCTTATTGACGATGAAACACAGAAATTGCATCCGAATTTAATACAAAAGGCACAATGCCGACTTAACTACAAGAGGGCTGACACTCTAACTTTCTGTGATTTGAACCTCTCCTGTGAGTCCAATTTTAGATTTTGATGTTTCACTTCAGGTTTACTGTATCGCTTGGACCTTCTTATTGACGATGAAACAGAGAAATTGCATCCGAATTTAATACAAAAAGCACAATGCCGACTTAAGTACAAGGGGACTGACACTCTAACTTTCTATGATTTGAACCTCTCCTGTGAGTCCAGTTTTAGATTCCGATGCTTCACTTCAGGTTTACTGTATCCCTTGGACCTTCTTATTGACGATGAAACACAGAAATTGCAACCGAATGTAATACAAAAGGCACAATGCCGACTTAAGTACAAGAGGACTGACTCTCTAACTTTCTATGATTTGAACCTCTAATGTGAGTACAGTTTTATGTTCCGATGCTTCACTTCAGGTTTACTGTATCCCTTGGACGTTCTTATTGACGATGAAACAGAGAAATTGCATCCGAATTTAATACAAAAAGCACAATGCCGACTTAAGTACAAGGGGACTGACACTCTAACTTTCTATGATTTGAACCCCTGCAGTGAGTCGAGTTTTCGATTCCGATGCTTCACTTCAGGTGTACTGTAAGTCTTGGACCTTCTTATTAACGATGAAACACAGAAATTGCATCCGAATTTAATACAAAAGTCACATCGCCGACTTAAGTACAAGAGGACAGACACTCTAACTTTCTACGATTTGAACCCCTCCTGTGAGTCCAATTTCGGATTCCGATGCTTCACTTCAGGTTTACTGTATCCCTTGGACCTTCTTAATGACGATGAAACACAGAAATTGCATCCGAATTTAATACAAAAGGCACAATGCCGACTTAAGTACAAGAGGACTGACACTCTAACTTTCTATATTTGAACCTCTCCTGTGAGTCCAGTTTTAGATTCTGATGCTTCACTTCAGGTTTACTGTATCCCTTGGACCTTCTAATTGACGATGAATCACAGAAATTGCAACCGAATTTAATACAAAAGGCACAATGCCGGCATGAGTATAAGAGGACTGACACTCTAACTCTCTAAGATTTGAACCATTCCTGTGAGACCAGTTTTAGATTCCGATGCTTCACTTCAGGTTTACTGTATCCCTTACACCTTCTTATTGACGAAGAAACACAGATATTGTATCCGAATTTAATACAAAAGGCACAATGCCGACTTAAGTACAAGAGGACTGACACTCTAACATTCTATGATTTGAACCTCCCCTGTGAGTCCAATTTTAGATTCCGATGCTTCACTTCAGGTTGACTATATTCCTTGGACCTTATTATTGACGATGAAATACAGAAATTGCATCTGAATTTAATACAAAAGGCACAATGCCGACTTAATTACAAGAGGACTGACACTAAATTTCTATGATTTGTACCTCTCCTGTGAGTCCAGTTTTAGATTCCGATGCTTCATTCCAGGCTTACTGTATCCCTTGGACCTTCTTATTGACGATGAAACACAGAAATTGCATCCGAATTTAATACAAAAAGCACAATGCCGCCTTAAGTACAAGTGAACTGACACTCTCACTTTCTACGATTTGAACCTCTCCTGTGAGTCCAGTTCTAGATTCCGATGCTTCACTTCAGGTATACTGTATCCCTTGGACCTTCTTATTGACAATGAAACACAGAAATTGCATCCGAATTTAATACAAAAGGCACAATGCCGACTTAATTACAAGCGGACTGACACTAAATTTCTATGATTTGTACCTCTCCTGTGAGTCCAGTTTTAGATTCCGATGCTTCACTCCAGGCTTACTGTATCCCTTGGACCTTCTTATTGACGATGAAACACAGAAATTGCATCCGAATTTAATACAAAAAGCACAATGCCGCCTTAAGTACAAGAGGACTGACACTCTATCTCTCTATGATTTGAACCTCTCCTGTGAGTACAGTTTTATGTTCCGATGCTTCACTTCAGGTTTACTGTATCCCTTGGACCTTCTTATTGACGATGAAACACAGAAATTGCATCCGAATGTAATACAAAAGCACAATGCCGGCTTAAGTACAAGAGGACTGACACTCTAACTTTCTATGATTTGAACCTCTGCAGTGAGCCCAGTTTTAGATTCCGATGCTTCACTTCAGGTTTACTGTAACCCTTGGATATTCTCATTAACGATGAAACACAGAAATTGCATCCGAATTCAATACAAAAGGCACAATGCCGACTAAAGTAAAAGAGGACTGACACTCTAAATTTCTACGATTTGAACCTCTCCTGTGAGTCCTGTTTTAGATTCCGATGCTTCACTTCAGGTTTACTGTATCCCTTGGACCTTCTTATTGACGATGAAACACAGAAATTGCAACCGAATGTAATACAAAAGGCAGATTGCCGGCATAAGTATAAGAGGACTGACACTCTAACTCTCTAAGATTTGAACCTCTCCTGTGAGTCCAGTTTTGATTCCGATGCTTCACTTCAGGTTTACTGTATCCCTTGAACCTGCTTGGTGACGATGAGACACAGAAATTGCATCTGAATTTAATACAAAAGGCACAATGCCGACTTAATTACAAGAGGACTGACACTAAATTTCTAAGATTTGTACCTTGCCTGTGAGTCCAGTTTTAGATTCCGATGCTTCATTCCAGGCTTACTGTATCCCTTGGACCTTCATATTGACGATGAAACACAGAAATTGCATCCGAATTTAATACAAAAAGCACAATGCCGCCTTAAGTACAAGAGAACTGACACTCTCACTTTCTACAATTTGAACCTCTCCTGTGAGTCCAGTTCTAGATTCCGATGCTTCACTTCAGGTTTACTGTATCCCTTGGACCTTCTTATTGACGATGAAACACAGAAATTGCATCCGAATTTAATACAAAAGGCACAATGCCGACTTAATTACAAGAGGACTGACACTAAATTTCTATGATTTGTACCTCTCCTGTGAGTCCAGTTTTAGATTCCGATGCTTCACTCCAGGCTTACTGTATCCCTTGGACCTTCTTATTGACGATGAAACACAGAAATTGCATCCGAATTTAATACAAAAAGCACAATGCCGCCTTAAGTACAAGAGAACTGACACTCTCACTTTCTACGATTTGAACCTCTCCTGTGAGTCCAGTTCTAGATTCCGATGCTTCACTTCAGGTTTACTGTATCCCTTGGACCTTCTTATTGACGATGAAACACAGAAATTGCATCCGAATTTAATACAAAAGGCACAATGCCGACTTAAGTACAAGAGGGCTGACACTCTAACTTTCTATGATTTGAACCTCTGCAGTGAGCCCAGTTTTAGATTCCGATGCTTCACTTCAGGTTTACTGTAACCCTTGGATATTCTCATTAACGATGAAACACAGAAATTGCATCCGAATTCAATACAAAAGGCACAATGCCGACTAAAGTAAAAGAGGACTGACACTCTAAATTTCTACGATTTGAACCTCTCCTGTGAGTCCTGTTTTAGATTCCGATGCTTCACTTCAGGTTTACTGTATCCCTTGGACCTTCTTATTGACGATGAAACACAGAAGTTGCAACCGAATGTAATACAAAAGGCAGATTGCCGGCATAAGTATAAGAGGACTGACACTCTAACTCTCTAAGATTTGAACCTCTCCTGTGAGTCCAGTTTTGATTCCGATGCTTCACTTCAGATTTACTGTATCCCTTGAACCTGCTTAGTGACGATGAGACACAGAAATTGCATCTGAATTTAATACAAAAGGCACAATGCCGACTTAATTACAAGAGGACTGACACTAAATTTCTATGATTTGTACCTCTCCTGTGAGTCCAGTTTTAGATTCCGATGCTTCACTCCAGGCTTACTGTATCCCTTGGACCTTCTTATTGACGATGAAACACAGAAATTGCATCCGAATTTAATACAAAAAGCACAATGCCGCCTTAAGTACAAGAGAACTGACACTCCCACTTTCTACGATTTGAACCTCTCCTGTGAGTCCAGTTCTAGATTCCGATGCTTCACTTCAGGTTTACTGTATCCCTTGGACCTTCTTATTGACGATGAAACACAGAAATTGCATCCGAATTTAATACAAAAGGCACAATGCCGACTTAACTACAAGAGGGCTGACACTCTAACTTTCTGTGATTTGAACCTCTCCTGTGAGTCCAATTTTAGATTTTGATGTTTCACTTCAGGTTTACTGTATCGCTTGGACCTTCTTATTGACGATGAAACAGAGAAATTGCATCCGAATTTAATACAAAAAGCACAATGCCGACTTAAGTACAAGGGGACTGACACTCTAACTTTCTATGATTTGAACCTCTCCTGTGAGTCCAGTTTTAGATTCCGATGCTTCACTTCAGGTTTACTGTATCCCTTGGACCTTCTTATTGACGATGAAACACAGAAATTGCAACCGAATGTAATACAAAAGGCACAATGCCGACTTAAGTACAAGAGGACTGACTCTCTAACTTTCTATGATTTGAACCTCTAATGTGAGTACAGTTTTATGTTCCGATGCTTCACTTCAGGTTTACTGTATCCCTTGGACGTTCTTATTGACGATGAAACAGAGAAATTGCATCCGAATTTAATACAAAAAGCACAATGCCGACTTAAGTACAAGGGGACTGACACTCTAACTTTCTATGATTTGAACCCCTGCAGTGAGTCGAGTTTTCGATTCCGATGCTTCACTTCAGGTGTACTGTAAGTCTTGGACCTTCTTATTAACGATGAAACACAGAAATTGCATCCGAATTTAATACAAAAGTCACATCGCCGACTTAAGTACAAGAGGACAGACACTCTAACTTTCTACGATTTGAACCCCTCCTGTGAGTCCAATTTCGGATTCCGATGCTTCACTTCAGGTTTACTGTATCCCTTGGACCTTCTTAATGACGATGAAACACAGAAATTGCATCCGAATTTAATACAAAAGGCACAATGCCGACTTAAGTACAAGAGGACTGACACTCTAACTTTCTATATTTGAACCTCTCCTGTGAGTCCAGTTTTAGATTCTGATGCTTCACTTCAGGTTTACTGTATCCCTTGGACCTTCTAATTGACGATGAATCACAGAAATTGCAACCGAATTTAATACAAAAGGCACAATGCCGGCATGAGTATAAGAGGACTGACACTCTAACTCTCTAAGATTTGAACCATTCCTGTGAGACCAGTTTTAGATTCCGATGCTTCACTTCAGGTTTACTGTATCCCTTACACCTTCTTATTGACGAAGAAACACAGATATTGTATCCGAATTTAATACAAAAGGCACAATGCCGACTTAAGTACAAGAGGACTGACACTCTAACATTCTATGATTTGAACCTCCCCTGTGAGTCCAATTTTAGATTCCGATGCTTCACTTCAGGTTGACTATATTCCTTGGACCTTATTATTGACGATGAAATACAGAAATTGCATCTGAATTTAATACAAAAGGCACAATGCCGACTTAATTACAAGAGGACTGACACTAACTTTCTATGATTTGAACCTCTCCTGTGAGACCAGTTTTAGATTCCGATGCTTCACTCCAGGCTTACTGTATCCCTTAGACCTTCTTATTGACGAAGAAACACAGAAATTGCATCCGAATTTAATACAAAAAGCACAATGGCGACTTCAGTTCAAGAGGACTGTCACTCTCAATTTCTACGATTTGAACCTCTCCTGTGAGTCCAGTTTTAGATTCCGATGCTACACTTCAGGTTTACTGTATCACTTGGACCTTCTTATTGACGATGAAACACAGAAATTGCATCCGAATTTAATACAAAAGGCACAATGCCGACTTAAGTACAAGAGGACTGACACTCTAACATTCTATGATTTGAACCTCTCCTGTGAGTCCAGTTTTAGATTTTGATGTTTCACTTTAGGTTTACTGTATCGATTGGACCTTCTTATTGACGATGAAACAAAGAAATTGCATCCGAATTTAATACAAGAAGCACAATGCCGACTTAAGTACAAGAGGACTGACACTCTAAATTTCTATGATTTGAACCTCTGCAGTGAGTCCAGTTTTCGATTCCGATGCTTCACTTAATGTTTACTGTAACCCTTGCACCTTCTTATTGACGATGAAACACAGGAATTGCATCCGAATTTAATACAAGAGGCACAATGCCGACTTAAGTACAAGAGGACTGACACACTAACTTTTAATGATTTGAACCCCTCCTGTGAGTCCAATTTCGGATTCCGATGCTTCACTTGAGGTTTACTGTATCCCTTGGACCTTCTTATTCACGATGAAACAAAGAAATTGCATCCGAATTTAATACAAGAAGCACAATGCCGACTTAAGTACAAGAGGACTGACACTCTAACTTTCTATGATTTGAACCTCTCCTGTGAGGCCAGTTTTAGATTCCGATGCTTCACTTCAGGTTTACTGTATCCCTTTAACCATCATATTGACGATGAAACACAGAAATTGCATCCGAATTTAATACAAAAGGCACAATGCCGACTTAAGTACAAGAGGATTGACTCTCTAACTTTCTATGATTTGAACCTCTCCTGTGGGTCCAGTTTTAGATTCCGATGCTTCACTTCAGGTTTACTATATTCCTTGGACCTTCTTATTGACGATGAAACACAGAAATTGCATCCGAATTTAATACAAACCGCACAATACCGACTTATGTACAAGGAGACTGACACTCTATCTCTCTATGATTTGAACCTCTCCGGTGAGTCCAGTTTTATGTTCCGATGCTTCACTTCAGGTTTACTGTATCCATTGGACCTTGTTATTGACGATGAAACACAGAAATTGCATCCGAATGTAATACAAAAGCACAATGCCGGCTTAACTACAAGTGGACTGACACTCTAACATTCTATGATTTGAACCTCTCCTGTGAGTCCAGTTTTAGATTTTGATGTTTCACTTCAGGTTTACTGTTTCGCTTGGACCTTCTTATTGACGATGAAACAAAGAAATTGCATGCGAATTTAATACAAGAAGCACAATGCCGACTTAAGTACAAAAGGACTGACACTCTAAATTTCTATGATTTGAACCTCTACAGTGAGTCCAGTTTTCGATTCCGATGCTTCACTTCAGGTTTACTGTAACCTTTGGACCTTCTTATTGACGATGAAACACAGAAATTGCATCCGAATTTAATACAAAAGCACAATGCCGACTTAAGTACAAGAGGACTGACACTCTATCTCTCTATGATTTGAACCTCTCCTGTGAGTACAGTTTTATGTTCCGATGCTTCACTTCAGGTTTACTGTATCCCTTGGACCTTGTTATTGACGATGAAACACAGAAATTGCATCCGAATGTAATACAAAAGCACAATGCCGGCTTAAGTACAAGAGGACTGACACTCTAACTTTCTATGATTTGAACCTCTCCTGTGAGTCCAGTTTTAGATTCCGATGCTTCACTCCAGGTTTACTGTATCCCTTGGACCTTCTTATTGACGATGAAACACAGAAATTGCAACCGAATGTAAGACAAAAGGCAGATTGCCGGCATAAGTATATGAGGACTGACACTCTAACTCTCTAAGATTTGAACCTCTCCTGTGAGTCCAGTTTCGATTCCGATGCTTCACTTCAGGTTTACTGTATCCCTTGAACCTGCTTAGTGACGATGAGACACAGAAATTGCATCTGAATTTAATACAAAAGGCACAATGCCGACTTAATTACAAGAGGACTGACACTAAATTTCTATGATTTGTACCTCTCCTGTGAGTCCAGTTTTAGATTCCGATGCTTCACTCCAGGCTTACTGTATCCCTTGGACCTTCTTATTGACGATGAAACACAGAAATTGCATCCGAATTTAATACAAAAAGCACAATGCCGCCTTAAGTACAAGAGAACTGACACTCCCACTTTCTACGATTTGAACCTCTCCTGTGAGTCCAGTTCTAGATTCCGATGCTTCACTTCAGCTTTACTGTATCCCTTGGACCTTCTTATTGACGATGAAACACAGAAATTGCATCCGAATTTAATACAAAAGGCACAATGCCGACTTAAGTACAAGAGGGCTGACACTCTAACTTTCTGTGATTTGAACCTCTCCTGTGAGTCCAATTTTAGATTTTGATGTTTCACTTCAGGTTTACTGTATCGCTTGGACCTTCTTATTGACGATGAAACAGAGAAATTGCATCCGAATTTAATACAAAAAGCACAATGCCGACTTAAGTACAAGGGGACTGACACTCTAACTTTCTATGATTTGAACCTCTCCTGTGAGTCCAGTTTTAGATTCCGATGCTTCACTTCATTTTTACTGTATCCCTTGGACCTTCTTATTGACGATGAAACACAGAAATTTCAACCGAATGTAATACAAAAGGCACAATGCCGACTTAAGTACAAGAGGACTGACTCTCTAACTTTCTATGATTTGAACCTCTAATGTGAGTACAGTTTTATGTTCCGATGCTTCACTTCAGGTTTACTGTAACCCTTGGATATTCTCATTAACGATGAAACACAGAAATTGCATCCGAATTCAATACAAAAGGCACATCGCCGACTTAAGTACAAGAGGACAGACACTCTAACTTTCTACGATTTGAACCCCTCCTGTGAGTCCAATTTCGGATTCCGATGCTTCACTTCAGGTTTACTGTATCCCTTGGACCTTCTTAATGACGATGAAACACAGAAATTGCATCCGAATTTAATACAAAAGGCACAATGCCGACTTAAGTACAAGAGGACTGACACTCTAACTTTCTATATTTGAACCTCTCCTGTGAGTCCAGTTTTAGATTCCGATGCTTCACTTCAGGTTTACTGTATAACTTGGACCTTCTAATTGACGATGAAACACAGAAATTGCAACCGAATTTAATACAAAAGGCACAATGCCGACTTAAGTACAAGAGGACTGACACTCTAACATTCTATGATTGGAACCTCTCCTGTGAGTCCAATTTTAGATTCCGATGCTTCACTTCAGGTTTACTATATTCCTTGGACCTTATTGTTGACGATGAAATACAGAAATTGCATCTGAATTTAATACAAAAGGCACAATGCCGACTTAATTACAAGAGGACTGACATTAACTTTCTATGATTTGAACCTCTCCTGTGAGTCCAGTTTTGGATTTTGATGTTTCACTTCAGGTTTACTGTATCGATTGGACCTTCTTATGACGATGAAACATAGAAATTGCATCCGAATTTAATACAAGAAGCACAATGCCGACTTAAGTACAAGAGGACTGACACTCTAACTTTCTATGATTTGAACCTCTCCTGTGAGGCCAGTTTTAGATTCCGATGCTTCACTTCAGGTTTACTGTATCCCTTTAACTATCATATTGACGATGAAACACAGAAATTGCATCCGAATTTAATACAAAAGGCACAATGCCGACTTAAGTACAAGAGGACTGACTCTCTAACTTTCTATGATTTGAACCTCTCCTGTGGGTCCAGTTTTAGATTCCGATGCTTCACTTCAGGTTTACTATATTCCTTGGACCTTCTTATTGACGCTGAAACACAGAAATTGCATCCGAATTTAATACAAACCGCAAAATGCCGACTTAAGTACAAGGAGACTGACACTCTATCTCTCTATGATTTGAACCTCTCCTGTGAGTCCAGTTTTATGTTCCGATGCTTCACTTCAGGTTTACTGTATCCCTTGGACCTTGTTATTGACGATGAAACACAGAAATTGCATCCGAATGTAATACAAAAGCACAATGCCGACTTAAGTACAAGAGGACTGACACTCTAACATTCTATGATTTGAACCTCTCCTGTGGGTCCAGTTTTAGATTCCGATGCTTCACTCCAGGTTTACTGTATCCCTTGGACCTTCTTATTGACGAAGAAACACAGAAATTGCAACCGAATGTAATACAAAAGGCAGATTGCCGGCATAAGTATAAGAGGACTGACACTCTAACTCTCTAAGATTTGAACCTCTCCTGTGAGTCCAGTTTTGATTCCGATGCTTCACTTCAGGTTTACTGTATCCCTTGAACCTGCTCAGTGACGATGAGACACAGAAATTGCATCTGAATTTAATACAAAAGGCACAATGCCGACTTAATTACAAGAGGACTGACACTAACTTTCTATGAATTGTACCTCTCCTGTGAGTCCAGTTTTAGATTCCGATGCCTACTGTATCCCTTGGACCTTCTTATTGACGATGAAACACAGAAATTGCATCCGAATTTAATACAAAAAGCACAATGCCGACTTAAGTACAAGAGGGCTGACACTCTCACTTTCTACGATTTGAAACTCTCCTGTGAGTCCAGTTCTATATTCCGATGCTTCACTTCAGGTTTACTGTATCCCTTGGACCTTCTTATTGACGATCAAACACAGAAATTGCATCCGAATTTAATACAAAAGGCACAATGCCGACTTAAGTACAAGAGGGCTGACACTCTAACTTTCTATGATTTGAACCTCTCCTGTGAGTCCAATTTTAGATTTTGATGTTTCACTTCTGGTTTACTGTATCGCTTGGACCTTCTTATTGACGATGAAACAGAGAAATTGCATCCGAATTTAATACAAAGAGCACATGCCGACTTAAGTACAAGGGGACTGACACTCTAACTTTCTATGATTTGAACCCCTGCAGTGAGTCCAGTTTTCGATTCCGATGCTTCACTTCAGGTGTACTGTAACCCTTGGACCTTCTTATTGACGATGAAACACAGAAATTGCATCAGAATTTAATACAAAAGGCACATTGCCGACTTAAGTACAAGAGGACAGACACTCTAACTTTCTATGATTTGAACCTCTCCTGTGAGTCCAGTGTTAGATTCCGATGCTTCACTTCAGGTTTACTGTATCCCTTGGACCTTCTTATTGACGATGAAACACAGAAATTGCAACCGAATTTAATACAAAAGGCACAATGCCGGCATAAGTATAAGAGGACTGACACTCTAACTCTCTAAGATTTGAACCTTTCCTATGAGACCAGTTTTAGATTCCGATGCTTCACTTCAGGTATACTGTATTCCTTACACTTTCTTATTGACGAAGAAACACAGATATTGTATCCGAATTTAATACAAAAGACACAATGCCGACTTAAGTACAAGAGGACTGACACTCTAACATTCTATGATTTGAACCTCTCATGTGAGTCCAATTTTAGATTCCGATGCTTCACTTCAGGTTTACAATATTCCTTGGACCTTATTATTGACGATGAAACACAGAAATTGCATCTGAATTCAATACAAAAGGCACAATGCCGACTTAATTACAAGAGGACTGACACTCTATCTCTCTATGATTTGAACCTCTCCTGTGAGACCAGTTTTAGATTCCGATGCTTCACTCCAGGCTTACTGTATCCCTCAGACCTTCTTATTGACGAAGAAACACAGAAATTGCATCCGAATTAAATACAAAAAGCACAATGGCGACTTAAGTTCAAGAGGACTGTCACTCTCAATTTCTACGATTTCAACCTCTCCTGTGAGTTTAGTTTTAGATTCCGATGCATCACTTCAGGTTTACTGTATCCCTTGGACCTTCTTATTGACGATGAAACACAGAAATTGTATCCGAATTTAATACAAAAAGCACAATGCCGACTTAAGTACAAGAGGACTGACACTCTAACATTCTATGATTTGAACCTCTCCTGTGAGTCCAAGTTTAGATTTTGATGTTTCACTTCAGGTTTACTGTTTCGCTTGGACCTTCTTATTGACGATGAAACAAAGAAATTGATTCCGAATTTAATACAAGAAGCACAATGCCGACTTAAGTACAAGAGGACTGACACTCTAAATTTCTATGATTTGAACCTCTACAGTGAGTCCAGTTTTCGATTCCGATGCTTCACTTCAGGTTTACTGTAACCCTTGGACCTTCTTATTGACGATGAAACACAGAAATTGCATCCAAATTTAATACAAGAGGCACAATGCCGACTTAAGTACAAGAGGACTGACACTCTATCTCTCTATGATTTGAACCTCTCCTGTGAGTCCGGTTTTAGGTTCCGATGCTTCACTTCAGGTTTACTGTATCCCTTGGACCTTCTTATTGACGATGAAACACAGAAATTGCATCCGAATTTAATACAAAAGCACAATGCCGACTTAAGTACAAGAGGACTGACACTCTAACTTTCTATGATTTCAACCTCTCCTGTGAGTCCAGTTTTAGATTCCGATGCTTCACTTCAGGTTTACTGTATTCCTTGGACCTTCTTATTGACGATGAAACACAAAAATTGCAACCGAATTTAATACAAAAGGCAGATTGCCGGCATAAGTATAAGAGGACTGACCGTCTAACTCTCTAAGATTTGAACCTCTCCTGTGAGTCCAGTTTTAGATTCCGATGCTTCACTTCAGGTTTACTGTATCCCTTGGACCTTCTTAGTGAGAATGAAACACAGAAATTGCATCTGAATTTAATACAAAAGCACAATGCCGACTTAATTACATGAGGACTGACACTAACTTTCTATGATTTGAACCTCTCCTGTGAGTCCAGTTTTAGATTCCGATGCTTCACTCCAGGCTTACTGTATCCCTTGGACCTTCTTATTGATGATGAAACACAGAAATTTCATCCGAATTTAATACAAAAAGCACAATGCCGACTTAAATACAAGAGGACTGACACTCTCACATTCTACGATTTGAACCTCGCCTGTGAGGCCAGATTTAGATTCCGATGCTTCACTTCAGGTTTACTGTATCCCTTGGACCTTCTTATTGACGATGAAACACTGAAATTGCATCCGAATTTAATACAAAAAGCACAATGCCGACTTAAGTACAAGAGGACTGACACTCTAACTTTCTATGATTTGAACCTCTGCAGTGAGTCCAATTTTCTATTCCGATGCTTCACTTCAGGTTTACTGTAACCCTTGGACCTTCTTATTGACGATGAAACACTGAAATTGCACCCGAATTTAATACATAAGGCACAATGCCGACTTAAGTACAAGAGGACTGACACTCTAACTTTCTATGATTTGAACCCCTCCTGTGAGTCCAATTTCGGAATCCGATGCTTCACTTCAGGTTTACTGTATCCCTTGGACCTTCTTATTGACGATGAAACACAGAAATTGCATCCGAATTTAATAAAAAAGGCACAATGCCGACTTAAGTACAAGAGGACTGACACTCTAACTTTCTATGATTTGAACCTCTCCTGTGAGTCCAGTTTTAGATTCCGATGCTTCATTTCAGGTTTACTGTATCCCTTGGACCTTCGTATTGATGATGGAACACAGAAATTGCATCCGAATTTAATATAAGAGGCACAATGGCGACTTAAGTACAAGAGGACTGACACTCTAACTTTCTATGATTTGAATCTCTGCACTGAGTCCGGTTTTACAATACGATGCGTCACTTCTCGTTCACTGTAACACTTGGACCTTCTTATTGACGCTGAAACAAAGAAATAGCATCCAAATATAATACGAAAGGCACAATGACGACTGAAGTACAAGAGGACTGACACTCTAAATTTCTTTGATTTGAACCTCTGCAGTTAGTCCAGTTGTAGATACCGATGCTTCACTTTACGTTTACTGTAACCCTTGGACCTTCTCATTGACGATGAAACACAGAAATTGCATCCGAATTTAATACAAAAGACACAATGCCGACTCAAGTACAAGAGGACTGACACTCTAACTTTCTATGGTTTGAACCTCTCCTGTGAGACCAGTTTTAGATTCTGATGCTTCACTTTAGGTTTACTGTATCCCTCGGACCTTCTTATTGACGATGAAACACAGAAATTGCATCCGAATTTAATACAAAAGGCACAATGCTGACTTAAGTACAAGGAGACTGACACTCTAACACTCTATGATTTGAACCTCTCCTGTGAGTCTAGTTTTAGATTCCGATGCTTCACTTCAGGTTTACTGTATCCCTTGGACCTTCTTATTGACGATGAAACACAGAAATTGCAACCGAATGTAATACACAAGGCAGATTGCCGGCATAACTTTAAGAGGACTGACACCTTAATTCTCTAAGATTTGAACCTCTCCTGTGAGTCCAGTTTTAGATTCCGATGCTTCACTTCAGGTTTACTGTATCCCTTGAACCTTCTTAGTGACGATGAAACACAGAAATTGCATCTGAATTTAATACAAAAGCCACAATGCCGACTTAATTACAAGAGGACTGACACTAACTTTCTATGATTTGAACCTCTCCTGTGAGTCCAGTTTTAGATTCCGATGCTTCACTCCAGGCTTACTGTATACCTTGGACCTTCTTATTGACGATGAAACACAGATATTGCATCCGAATTTAATACAAAAAGCACAATGCCGACTTAAGTACAAGAGGACTGACACTCTCACTTTCTACGATTTGTACCTCTCCTGTGAGTGCAGTTTTAGATTCCGATGCTTCACTTCAGGTTTACTGTATCCCTTGGACCTTCCTGTTGACGATGAAACAGTGAAATTGCATCCGAATTCAATACAAAAGGCACAATGCCTACTTAAGTACAAGGGGACTGACACTCTAACTTTCTATGATTTGAACCTCTGCAGTGAGTCCAGTTTTTGATTCCGATGCTTCACTTCAGGTTTACTGTAACCCTTGGATCTTCTTATTGACGATGAAACACAGAAATTGCATCCGAATTTAAAACAAAAGGCACAATGCCGACTTGAGTACAAGTGGACTGTCACTCTAACTTTCTATGATTTGAACCCCTCCTGTGAGTCCAATTTCGGATTCCGATGCTTCACTTCAGGTTTACTGTATCCCTTGGACCTTCTTATTAACGATGAAACACAGAAATTGCATCCGAATTTAATACAAAAGGCACAATGCCGACTTAAGTACAAGAGGACTGACACTCTCACTTTCTATGATTTGAACCTCTCCTGTGAGTCCAGTTTTAGATTCCGATGCTTCACTTCAGCTTTACTGTATCCCTTGGACCTTCCTATTGACGATGAAACACAGAAATTGCAACCGAATTTAATACAAAAGGCACAATGCCGGCATAAGTATAAGAGGAATGACACTCTAACTCTCTAAGATTTGAACCTTTCCTGTGAGACCAGTTTTAGATTCCGATGCTTCACTTCAGGTTTACTGTATCCCTTAGACCTTCTTATTGACGAAGAAACACTGAAATTGTATTCGAATTTAATACAAAAGGCACAATGCCGACATAAGTACAAGAGGACTGACACTCTAACATTCTATGATTTGAACCTCTCCTGTGAGTCCAGTTTTAGATTCCGATGCTTCAATTCAGGTTTACTATATTCCTTGGACCTTCTTATTGACGATGAAACACAGAAATTGCATCTGAATTTAATACAAAAGGCACAATGCCGACTTAATTACAAGAGGACTGACACTAACTTTCTATGATTTGAACCCCTCCTGTGAGAGCAGTTTTAGATTCCGATGTTTCACTCCAGGCTTACTGTATCCCTTAGAATTTCTTATTGACGATGAAACACAGAAATTGCATCCGAATTTAATACAAAAGGCACAATGCCGACTTATGTACAAGAGGACTGACAATCTAACTTTGTATGATTTGAACCTCTCCTGTGAGTCCAGTTTTAGATTCCGATGCTTCATTTCAGGTTTACTGTATCCCTTGGACCTTCGTATTGATGATGGAACACAGAAATTGCATCCGAATTTAATATAAGAGGCACAATGGCGACTTAAGTACAGAAGGACTGACACTCTAACTTTCTATGATTTGAATCTCTGCACTGAGTCCGGTTTTACATCACGATGCGTCACTTCTGGTTCACTGTAACACTTGGACCTTCTTATTGACGCTGAAACAAAGAAATAGCATCCGAATATAATACGAAAGGCACAATGACGACTGAAGTACAAGAGGACTGACACTCTAAATATCTTTGATTTGAACCTCTGCAGTTAGTCCAGTTGTAGATACCGATGCTTCACTTTACGTTTACTGTAACCCTTGGACCTTCTCATTGACGATGAAACACAGAAATTGCATCCGAATTTAATACAAAAGACACAATGCCGACTCAAGTACAAGCGGACTGGCACTCTAACTTTCTATGATTTGAACCTCTCCTGTGAGACCAGTTTTAGATTCTGATGCTTCACTTCAGGTTTACTGTATCCCTCGGACCTTCTTATTGACGATGAAACACAGAAATTGCATCCGAAGAATAATACAATGGCACAATGCTGACTTAAGTACAAGGAGCCTGACACTCTAACACTCTATGATTTGAACCTCTCCTGTGAGTCTAGTTTTAGATTCCGATGCTTCACTTCACGTTTACTGTATCCCTTGGACCTTCTTATTGACGATGAAACACAGAAATTGCAACCGAATGTAATACACAAGGCAAATTGCCGGCATAACTGTAAGAGGACTGACACCTTAATTCTCCAAGATTTGAACCTCTCCTGTGAGTCCAGTTTCAGATTCCGATGCTTCACTTCAGGTTTACTGTATCCCTTGAACCTTCTTAGTGACGATGAAACACAGAAATTGCATCTGAATTTAATACAAAAGGCACAATGCCGACTTAATTACAAGAGGACTGACACTAACTTTCTATGATTTGAACCTCTCCTGTGAGTCCAGTTTTAGATTCCGATGCTTCAATTCATGTTTTCTATATTCCTTGGACCTTCTTATTGACGATGAAACACAGAAATTGCATCTGAATTTAATACAAAAGGCACAATGCCGACTTAATTACAAGAGGACTGACACTAACTTTCTATGATTTGAACCCCTCCTGTGAGACCAGTTTTAGATTCCGATGCTTCACTCCAGGCTTACTGTATCCCTTAGAATTTCTTATTGACGAAGAAACACAGAAATTGCATCCGAATTTAATACAAAAAGCACAATGCCGACTTAAGTACAAGAGGACTGACAGTCTCACTTTCTACGATTTGAACCTCTCCTGTGAGTCCAGTTTTAGATTCCGATGCTTCACTTCAGGTTTACTGTATCCCTTGGACCTTCTTATTGACGATGAAACACAGAAATTGCATCCGAATTTAATACAAAAGGCACAATGCCGACTTAAGTACAAGAGGACTGACACTCTAACTTTCTATGATTTGAACCTCTCCTGTGAGTCCAGTTTTAGATTCCGATGCTTCATTTCAGGTTTACTGTATCCCTTGGACCTTCGTATTGATGATGGAACACAGAAATTGCATCCGAATTTAATATAAGAGGCACAATGGCGACTTAAGTACAAGAGGACTGACACTCTAACTTTCTATGATTTGAATCTCTGCACTGAGTCCGGTTTTACATTACGATGCGTCACTTCTGGTTCACTGTAACACTTGGACCTTCTTATTGACGCTGAAACAAAGAAATAGCATCCGAATATAATACGAAAGGCACAATGACGACTGAAGTACAAGAGGACTGACAGACTAAATTTCTTTGATTTGAACCTCTGCAGTTAGTCCAGTTGTAGATACCGATGCTTCACTTTACGTTTACTGTAACCCTTGGACCTTCTCATTGACGATGAAACACAGAAATTGCATCCGAATTTAATACAAAAGACACAATTCCGACTCAAGTACAAGCGGACTGGCACTCTAACTTTCTATGATTTGAACCTCTCCTGTGAGACCAGTTTTAGATTCTGATGCTTCACTTCAGGTTTTTCTGTATCCCTCGGACCTTCTTATTGACGATGAAACACAGAAATTGCATCCGAATTTAATACAAAAGGCACAATGCTGACTTAAGTACAAGGAGACTGACACTCTAACACTCTATGATTTGAACCTCTCCTGTGAGTCTAGTTTTAGATTCCGATGCTTCACTTCAGGTTTACTGTATCCCTTGGACCTTCTTATTGACGATGAAACACAGAAATTGCAACCGAATGTAATACACAAGGCAGATTGCCGGCATAACTATAAGAGGACTGACACCTTAATTCTCTAAGATTTGAACCTCTCCTGTGAGTCCAGTTTTAGATTCCGATGC
The DNA here is from genome assembly GCF_021461385.2 of Schistocerca piceifrons. Lineage (NCBI taxonomy): Eukaryota > Metazoa > Arthropoda > Insecta > Orthoptera > Acrididae > Schistocerca > Schistocerca piceifrons. The sequence goes on along the minus strand of NW_025727969.1, from coordinate 56,429 downwards.
TTCACTTCAGGTTTACTGTATCCCTTGAACCTTCTTAGTGACGATGAAACACAGAAATTGCATCTGAATTTAATACAAAAGCCACAATGCCGACTTAATTACAAGAGGACTGACACTAACTCTCTATGATTTGAACCTCTCCTGTGAGTCCAGTTTAAGATTCCGATGCTTCACTCCAGGCTTACTGTATACCTTGGACCTTCTTATTGACGATGAAACACAGATATTGCATCCGAATTTAATACAAAAAGCACAATGCCGACTTAAGTACAAGAGGACTGACACTCTCACTTTCTACGATTTGAACCTCTCCTGTGAGTGCAGTTTTAGATTCCGATGCTTCACTTCAGGTTTACTGTATCCCTTGGACCTTCCTATTGACGATGAAACACAGAAATTGCATCCGAATTCAATACAAAAGGCACAATGCCGACTTAAGTACAAGAGGGATGACACTCTAACTTTTTATGCTTTGAACCTCTCCTGTGAGTCCAATTTCTGATTTTGATGTTTCACTTCAGGTTTACTGTATCGCTTGGGCCTTCTTATTGACGATGAAACACTGAAATTGCATCCGAATTTAATACAAAAAGCACAATGCCGACTTAAGTACAAGGGGACTGACACTCTAACTTTCTATGATTTGAACCTCTGCAGTGAGTCCAGTATTTGATTCCGATGCTTCACTTCAGGTTTACTGTAACCCTTGGATCTTCTTATTGACGAAGAAACACAGAAATTGTATCCGAATTTAATACAAAAGGCACAATGCCGACTTAAGTACAATAGGACTGACACTCTAACATTCTATGATTTGAACCTCTCCTGTGAGTCCAGTTTTAGATTCCGATGCTTCAATTCAGGTTTACTATATTCCTTGGACCTTCTTATTGACGATGAAACACAGAAATTGCATCTGAATTTAATACAAAAGGCACAATGCCGACTTAATTACAAGAGGACTGACACTCTCACTTTCTACGATTTGAACCTCTCCTGTGAGTCCAGTTTTAGATTCCGATGCATCACTTCAGGTTTACTGTATCCCTTGGACCTTCTTATTGACGATGAAACACAGAAATTGCAACCGAATGTAATACACAAGGCAGATTGCCGGCATAACTATAAGAGGACTGACACCTTAATTCTCTAAGATTTGAACCTCTCCTGTGAGTCCAGTTTTAGATTCCGATGCTTCACTTCAGGTTTACTGTATCCCTTGAACCTTCTTAGTGACGATGAAACACAGAAATTGCATCTGAATTTAATACAAAAGCCACAATGCCGACTTAATTACAAGAGGACTGACACTAACTTTCTATGATTTGAACCTCTCCTGTGAGTCCAGTTTTAGATTCCGATGCTTCACTCCAGGCTTACTGTATACCTTGGACCTTCTTATTGACGATGAAACACAGATATTGCATCCGAATTTAATACAAAAAGCACAATGCCGACTTAAGTACAAGAGGACTGACACTCTCACTTTCTACGATTTGAACCTCTCCTGTGAGTGCAGTTTTAGATTCCGATGCTTCACTTCAGGTTTACTGTATCCCTTGGACCTTCCTATTGACGATGAAACACAGAAATTGCATCCGAATTCAATACAAAAGGCACAATGCCGACATAAGTACAAGAGGGCTGACACTCTAACTTTTTATGCTTTGAACCTCTCCTGTGAGTCCAATTTCTGATTTTGATGTATCACTTCAGGTTTACTGTATCGCTTGGGCCTTCTTATTGACGATGAAACAGTGAAATTGCATCCGAATTTAATACAAAAAGCACAATGCCGACTTAAGTACAAGGGGACTGACACTCTAACTTTCTATGATTTGAACCTCTGCAGTGAGTCCAGTATTTGATTCCGATGCTTCACTTCAGGTTTACTGTGACCCTTGGATCTTCTTATTGACGATGAAACACAGAAATTGCATCCGAATTTAAAACAAAAGGCACAATGCCGACTTGAGTACAAGTGGACTGACACTCTAACTTTCTATGATTTGAACCCCTCCTGTGAGTCCAATTTCGGATTCCGATGCTTCAATTCAGGTTTACTGTATCCCTTGGACCTTCTTATTGACGATGAAACACAGAAATTGCATCCGAATTTAATACAAAAAGCACAATGCCGACTTAAGTACAAGAGAACTGACACTCTCACTTTCTATGATTTGAACCTCTCCTTTGAGTCCAGTTTTAGATTCCGATGCTTCACTTCAGCTTTACTGTATCCCTTGGACCTTCTTATTGACGATGAAACACAGAAATTGCAACCGAATTTAATACAAAATTCACAATGCCGGCATAAGTATAAGAGGACTGACACTCTAACTCTCTAAGATTTGAACCTTTCCTGTGAGACCAGTTTTAGATTCCGATGCTTCACTTCAGGTTTACTGTATCCCTTAGACCTTCTTATTGACGAAGAAACACAGAAATTGTATCCGAATTTAATACAAAAGGCACAATGCCGACTTAAGTACAAGAGGACTGACACTATAACATTCTATGATTTGAACCTCTCCTGTGAGTCCAGTTTTAGATTCCGATGGTTCAATTCAGGTTTACTATATTCCTTGGACCTTCTTATTGACGATGAAACACAGAAATTGCATCTGAATTTAATACAAAAGGCACAATGCCGACTTAATTACAAGAGGACTGACACTAACTTTCTATGATTTGAACCCCTTCTGTGAGACCAGTTTTAGATTCCGATGCTTCACTCCAGGCTTACTGTATCCCTTAGAATTTCTTATTGACGAAGAAACACAGAAATTGCATCCGAATTTAATACAAAAAGCACAATGCCGACATAAGTACAAGAGGACTGACACTCTCACTTTCTACGATTTGAACCTCTCCTGTGAGTCCAGTTTTAGATTCCGATGCTTCACTTCAGGTTTACTGTATCCCTTGGACCTTCTTATTGACGATGAAACACAGAAATTGCATCCGACTTAAATACAAAAGACACAATGCCGACCTAAGTACAAGAGGATTGACACTCTAACTTTCTATGATTTGAACCCCTCCTGTGAGTCCAGTTTTGGATTCCGATGCTTCACTTCAGGTTTACTGTATCCCTTGGACCCTCTTATTGATGATGAAACCCAAAAATTGCATCCGAATTCAATACAAAAGGCACAATGCCGACTTAAGTACAAGAGGGCTGACACTCTAACTTTTTATGCTTTGAACCTCTCCTGTGAGTCCAATTTCTGATTTTGATGTTTCACTTCAGGTTTACTGTATCGCTTGGACCTTCTTATTGACGATGAAACAGTGAAATTGCATCCGAATTTAATACAAAAAGCACAATGCCGACTTAAGTACAAGGGGACTGACACTCTAATTTTCTATGATTTGGACCTCTCCTGTGAGTCCAGTTTTAGATTCCGATGCTTCATTTCAGGTTTACTGTATCCCTTGGACCTTCGTGTTGATGATGGAACACAGAAATTGCATCCGAATATAATATAAGAGGCACAATGGCGACTTAAGTACAAGAGGACTGACACTCTAACTTTCTATGATTTGAATCTCTGCACTGAGTCCGGTTTTACATTACGATGCGTCACTTCTGGTTCACTGTAACACTTGGACCTTCTTATTGACGCTGAAACAAAGAAATAGCATCCGAATATAATACGAAAGGCACAATGACGACTGAAGTACAAGAGGACTGACACTCTAAATTTCTTTGATTTGAACCTCTGCAGTTAGTCCAGTTGTTGATTCCGATGCTTCACTTTACGTTTACTGTAACCCTTGGACCTTCTCATTGACGATGAAACACAGAAATTGCATCCGAATTTAATACAAAAGGCACAATGCCGACTCAAGTACAAGCGGACTGGCACTCTAACTTTCTATGATTTGAACCTCTCGTGTGAGACCAGTTTTAGATTCTGATGCTTCACTTCAGGTTTACTGTATCCCTCGGACCGTCTTATTGACGATGAAACACAGAAATTGCATCCGAATTTAATACAAAAGTCACAATGCTGACTTAAGTACAAGGAGACTGACACTCTAACACTCTATGATTTGAACCTCTCCTGTGAGTCTAGTTTTAGATTCCGATGCTTCACTTCAGGTTTACTGTATCCCTTGGACCTTCTTATTGACGATGAAACACAGAAATTGCAACCGAATGTAATACACAAGGCAGATTGCCGGCATAAGTATAAGAGGACTGACACCTTAATTCTCTAAGATTTGAACCTCTCCTGTGAGTCCAGTTTTAGATTCCGATGCTTCACTTCAGGTTTACTGTATCCCTTGAACCTTCTTAGTGACGATGAAACACAGAAATTGCATCTGAATTTAATACAAAAGGCACAATGCCGACTTAATTACAAGAGGACTGACACTAACTTTCTATGATTTGAACCTCTCCTGTGAGTCCAGTTTTAGATTCCGATGCTTCACTCCAGTCTTACTGTATACCTTGGACCTTCTTATTGACGATGAAACACAGATATTGCATCCGAATTTAATACAAAAAGCACAATGCAGACTTAAGTACAAGAGGACTGACACTCCCACTTTCTACGATTTGAACCTCTCCTGTGAGTGCAGTTTTAGATTCCGATGCTTCACTTCAGGTTTACTGTATCCCTTGGACCTTCTTATTGACGATGAAGCACAGAAATTGCATCCGAATTCAATACAAAAAGCACAATGCCGACTTAAGTACAAGAGGGCTGACACTCTAACTCTTTATGCTTTGAACCTCTCCTGTGAGTCTAATTTCTGATTTTGATGTTTCACTTCAGGTTTACTGTATCGCTTGGGCCTTCTTATTGACGATGAAACAGTGAAATTGCATCCGAATTTAATACAAAAAGCACAATGCCGACTTAAGTACAAGGGGACTGACACTCTAACTTTCTATGATTTGAACCTCTGCAGTGAGTGCAGTATTTGATTCCGATGCTTCACTTCAGGTTTACTGTAACCCTTGGATCTTCTTATTGACGATGAAACACAGAAATTGCATCCGAATATAAAACAAAAGGCACAATGCCGACTTGAGTACAAGTGGACTGACACTCTAACTTTCTATGATTTGAACCCCTCCTGTGAGTCCAATTTCGGATTCCGATGCTTCACTTCAGGTTTACTGTATCAATTGGACCTTCTTATTGACGATGAAACACAGATATTGCATCCGAATTTAATACAAAAGGCACAATGCCGACTTAAGTACAAGAGGACTGACACTCTCACTTCCTATGATTTGAACCTCTCCTGTGAGTCCAGTTTTAGATTCCGATGCTTCACTTCAGCTTTACTGTATCCCTTGGACCTTCTTATTGACGATGGAATACAGAAATTGCAACCGAATTTAATACAAAAGGCACAATGCCGGCATAAGTATAAGAGGACTGACACTCTAACTCTCTAAGATTTGAACCTTTCCTGTGAGACCAGTTTTAGATTCCGATGCTTCACTTCAGGTTTACTGTATCCCTTAGACCTTCTTATTGACGAAGAAACACAGAAATTGTATCCGAATTTAATACAAAAGGCACAATGCCGACTTAAGTACAAGAGGACTGACACTCTAACATTCTATGATTTGAACCTCTCCTGTGAGTCCAGTTTTAGATTCCGATGGTTCAATTCAGGTTTACTATATTCCTTGGACCTTCTTATTGACGATGAAACACAGAAATTGCATCTGAATTTAATACAAAAGGCACAATGCCGACTTAATTACAAGAGGACTGAAACTAACTTTCTATGATTTGAACCCCTCCTGTGAGACCAGTTTTAGATTCCGATGATTCACTCCAGGCTTACTGTATCCCTTAGAATTTCTTATTGACGAAGAAACACAGAAATTGCATCCGAATTTAATACAAAAAGCACAATGCCGACTTAAGTACAAGAGGACTGACACTCTCACTTTCTACGATTTGAACCTCTCCTGTGAGTCCAGTTTTAGATTCCGATGCATCACTTCAGGTTTACTGTATCCCTTGAACCTTCTTATTGACGATGAAACACAGAAATTGCAACCGAATGTAATACACAAGGCAGATTGCCGGCATAACTATAAGAGGACTGACACCTTAATTCTCTAAGATTTGAACCTCTCCTGTGAGTCCAGTTTTAGATTCCGATGCTTCACTTCAGGTTTACTGTATCCCTTGAACCTTCTTAGTGACGATGAAACACAGAAATTGCATCTGAATTTAATACAAAAGCCACAATGCCGACTTAATTACAAGAGGACTGACACTAACTTTCTATGATTTGAACCTCTCCTGTGAGTCCAGTTTTAGATTCCGATGCTTCACTCCAGGCTTACTGTATACCTTGGACCTTCTTATTGACGATGAAACACAGATATTGCATCCGAATTTAATACAATAAGCACAATGCCGACTTAAGTACAAGAGGAATGACACTCTCACTTTCTACGATTTGAACCTCTTCTGTGAGTGTAGTTTTAGATTCCGATGCTTCACTTCAGGTTTACTGTGTCCCTTGGACCTTCCTATTGACGATGAAAAACAGAAATTGCATCCGAATTCAATACAAAAGGCACAATGCCGACATAAGTACAAGAATCCTGACACTCTAACTTTTTATGCTTTGAACCTCTCCTGTGAGTCCAATTTCTGATTTTGATGTTTCACTTCAGGTTTACTGTATCGCTTGGGCCTTCTTATTGACGATGAAGCAGTGAAATTGCATCCGAATTTAATACAAAAAGCACAATGCCGACTTAAGTACAAGGGGACTGACACTCTAACTTTCTATGATTTGAACCTCTGCAGTGAGTCCAGTATTTGATTCCGATGCTTCACTTCAGGTTTACTGTAACCCTTGGATCTTCTTATTGACGATGAAACACAGAAATTGCATCCGAATTTAAAACAAAAGGCACAATGCCGACTTGAGTACAAGTGGACTGACACTCTAACTTTCTATGATTTGAACCCCTCCTGTGAGCCCAATTTCGGATTCCGATGCTTCAATTCAGGTTTACTGTATCCCTTGGACCTTCTTATTGACGATGAAACACAGAAATTGCATCCGAATTTAATACAAAAAGCACAATGCCGACTTAAGTACAAGAGGACTGACACTCTCACTTTCTATGATTTGAACCTCTCCTTTGAGTCCAGTTTTAGATTCCGATGCTTCACTTCAGCTTTACTGTATCCCTTGGACCTTCTTATTGACGATGAAAAACAGAAATTGCACCGAATTTAATACAAAAGGCACAATGCCGGCATAAGTATAAGAGGACTGACACTCTAACTCTCTAAGATTTGAACCTTTCCTGTGAGACCAGTTTTAGATTCCGATGCTTCACTTCAGGTTTACTGTATCCCTTAGACCTTCTTATTGACGAAGAAACACAGAAATTGTATCCGAATTTAATACAAAAGGCACAATGCCGACCTAAGTACAAGAGGACTGACACTCTAACATTCTATGATTTGAACCTCTCCTGTGAGTCCAGTTTTAGATTCCGATGGTTCAATTCAGGTTTACTATATTCCTTGGACCTTCTTATTGACGATGAAACACAGAAATTGCATCTGAATTTAATACAAAAGGCACAATGCCGACTTAATTACAAGAGGACTGACACTAACTTTCTATGATTTGAACCCCTCCTGTGAGACCAGTTTTAGATTCCGATGCTTCACTCCAGGCTTACTGTATCCCTTAGAATTTCTTATTGACGAAGAAACACAGAAATTGCATCCGAATTTAATACAAAAAGCACAATGCCGACATAAGTACAAGGGGACTGACACTCTAACTTTCTATGATTTGAACCTCTGCAGTGAGTCCAGTATTTGATTCCGATGCTTCACTTCAGGTTTACTGTAACCCTTGGATCTTCTTATTGACGATGAAACACAGAAATTGCATCCGAATTTAAAACAAAAGGCACAATGCCGACTTGAGTACAAGTGGACTGACACTCTAACTTTCTATGATTTGAACCCCTCCTGTGAGTCCAATTTCGGATTCCGATGCTTCACTTCAGGTTTACTGTATCAATTGGACCTTCTTATTGACGATGAAACACAGAAATTGCATCCGAATTTAATACAAAAGGCACAATGCCGACTTAAGTACAAGAGGACTGACACTCTCACTTTCTATGATTTGAACCTCCCCTGTGAGTCCAGTTTTAGATTCCGATGCTTCACTTCAGCTTTACTGTATCCCTTGGACCTTCTTATTGACGATGAAATACAGAAATTGCAACCGAATTTAATACAAAAGGCACAATGCCGGCATAAGTATAAGAGGACTGACACTCTAACTCTCTAAGATTTGAACCTTTCCTGTGAGACCAGTTTTAGATTCCGATGCTTCACTTCAGGTTTACTGTATCCCTTAGACCTTCTTATTGACGAAGAAACACAGAAATTGTATCCGAATTTAATACAAAAGGCACAATGCCGACTTAAGTACAAGAGGACTGACACTCTAACATTCTATGATTTGAACCTCTCCTGTGAGTCCAGTTTTAGATTCCGATGCTTCAATTCAGGTTTACTATATTCCTTGGACCTTCTTATTGACGATGAAACACAGAAATTGCATCTGAATTTAATACAAAAGGCACAATGCCGACTTAATTACAAGAGGACTGACACTAACTTTCTATGATTTGAACCCCTCCTGTGAGACCAGTTTTAGATTCCGATGCTTCACTCCAGGCTTACTGTATCCCTTAGAATTTCTTATTGACGAAGAAACACAGAAATTGCATCCGAATTTAATACAAAAAGCACAATGCCGACTTAAGTACAAGAGGACTGACACTCTCACTTTCTACGATTTGAACCTCTCCTGTGAGTCCAGTTTTAGATTCCGATGCATCTCTTCAGGTTTACTGTATCCCTTGGACCTTCTTATTGACGATGAAACACAGAAATTGCAACCGAATGTAATACACAAGGCAGATTGCCGGCATAACTATAAGAGGACTGACACCTTAATTCTCTAAGATTTGAACCTCTCCTGTGAGTCCAGTTTTAGATTCCGATGCTTCACTTCAGGTTTACTGTATCCCTTGATCCTTCGTAGTGACGATGAAACACAGAAATTGCATCTGAATTTAATACAAAAAGCACAATGCCGACTTAATTACAAGAGGACTGACACTAACTTTCTATGATTTGAACCTCTCCTGTGAGTCCAGTTTTAGATTCCGATGCTTCACTCCAGGCTTACTGTATACCTTGGACCTTCTTATTGACGATGAAACACAGATATTGCATCCGAATTTAATACAAAAAGCACAATGCCGACTTAAGTACAAGAGGACTGACACTCTCACTTTCTACGATTTGAACCTCTCCTGTGAGTGCAGTTTTAGATTCCGATGCTTCACTTCAGGTTTACTGTATCCCTTGGACCTTCCTATTGACGATGAAACACAGAAATTGCATCCGAATTCAATACAAAAGGCACAATGCCGACATAAGTACAAGAGGGCTGACACTCTAACTTTTTATGCTTTGAACCTCTCCTGTGAGTCCAATTTCTGATTTTGATGTTTCACTTCAGGTTTACTGTATCGCTTGGGCCTTCTTATTGACGATGAAACAGTGAAATTGCATCCGAATTTAATACAAAAAGCACAATGCCGACTTAAGTACAAGGGGACTGACACTCTAACTTTCTATGATTTGAACCTCTGCAGTGAGTCCAGTATTTGATTCCGATGCTTCACTTCAGGTTTACTGTAACCCTTGGATCTTCTTATTGACGATGAAACACAGAAATTGCATCCGAATTTAAAACAAAAGGCACAATGCCGACTTGAGTACAAGTGGACTGACACTCTAACTTTCTATGATTTGAACCCCTCCTGTGAGTCCAATCTCGGATTCCGATGCTTCAATTCAGGTTTACTGTATCCCTTGGACCTTCTTATTGACGATGAAACACAGAAATTGCATCCGAATTTAATACAAAAAGCACAATGCCGACTTAAGTACAAGAGGACTGACACTCTCACTTTCTATGATTTGAACCTCTCCTTTGAGTCCAGTTTTAGATTCCGATGCTTCACTTCAGCTTTACTGTATCCCTTGGACCTTCTTATTGACGATGAAAAACAGAAATTGCACCGAATTTAATACAAAAGGCACAATGCCGGCATAAGTATAAGAGGACTGACACTCTAACTCTCTAAGATTTGAACCTTTCCTGTGAGACCAGTTTTAGATTCCGATGCTTCACTTCAGGTTTACTGTATCCCTTAGACCTTCTTATTGACGAAGAAACACAGAAATTGTATCCGAATTTAATACAAAAGGCACAATGCCGACTTAAGTACAAGAGGACTGACACTCTAACATTCTATGATTTGAACCTCTCCTGTGAGTCCAGTTTTAGATTCCGATGGTTCAATTCAGGTTTACTATATTCCTTGGACCTTCTTATTGACGATGAAACACAGAAATTGCATCTGAATTTAATACAAAAGGCACAATGCCGACTTAATTACAAGAGGACTGACACTAACTTTCTATGATTTGAACCCCTCCTGTGAGACCAGTTTTAGATTCCGATGCTTCACTCCAGGCTTACTGTATCCCTTAGAATTTCTTATTGACGAAGAAACACAGAAATTGCATCCGAATTTAATACAAAAAGCACAATGCCGACATAAGTACAAGGGGACTGACACTCTAACTTTCTATGATTTGAACCTCTGCAGTGAGTCCAGTATTTGATTCCGATGCTTCACTTCAGGTTTACTGTAACCCTTGGATCTTCTTATTGACGATGAAACACAGAAATTGCATCCGAATTTAAAACAAAAGGCACAATGCCGACTTGAGTACAAGTGGACTGACACTCTAACTTTCTATGATTTGAACCCCTCCTGTGAGTCCAATTTCGGATTCCGATGCTTCACTTCAGGTTTACTGTATCAATTGGACCTTCTTATTGACGATGAAACACAGAAATTGCATCCGAATTTAATACAAAAAGCACAATGCCGACTTAAGTACAAGAGGACTGACACTCTCACTTTCTACGATTTGAAAATCTCCTGTGAGTCCAGTTTTAGATTCCGATGCATCACTTCAGGTTTACTGTATCCCTTGGACCTTCTTATTGACGATGAAACTTAGAAATTGCAACCGAATGTAATACACAAGGCAGATTGCCGGCATAACTATAAGAGGACTGACACCTTAATTCTCTAAGATTTGAACCTCTCCTGTGAGTCCAGTTTTAGATTCTGATGCTTCACTTCAGGTTTACTGTATCCCTTGAACCTTCTTAGTGACGATGAAACACAGAAATTGCATCTGAATTTAATACAAAAGCCACAATGCCGACTTAATTACAAGAGGACTGACACTAACTTTCTATGATTTGAACCTCTCCTGTGAGTCCAGTTTTAGATTCCGATGCTTCACTCCAGGCTTACTGTATACCTTGGACCTTCTTATTGACGATGAAACACAGATATTGCATCCGAATTTAATACAAAAAGCACAATGCCGACTTAAGTACAAGAGGACTGACACTCTCACTTTCTACGATTTGAACCTCTCCTGTGAGTGCAGTTTTAGATTCCGATGCTTCACTTCAGGTTTACTGTATCCCTTGGACCTTCTTATTGACGTTGAAACACAGAAATTGCATCTGAATTTAATACAAAAGGCACAATGCCGACTTAATTACAAGAGGACTGACACTAACTTTCTATGATTTGAACCCCTCCTGTGAGACCAGTTTTAGATTCCGATGCTTCACTCCAGGCTTACTGTATCCCTTAGAATTTCTTATTGACGAAGAAACACAGAAATTGCATCCGAATTTAATACAAAAAGCACAATGCCGACATAAGTACAAGGGGACTGACACTCTAACTTTCTATGATTTGAACCTCTGCAGTGAGTCCAGTATTTGATTCCGATGCTTCACTTCAGGTTTACTGTAACCCTTGGATCTTCTTATTGACGATGAAACACAGAAATTGCATCCGAATTTAAAACAAAAGGCACAATGCCGACTTGAGTACAAGTGGACTGACACTCTAACTTTCTATGATTTGAACCCCTCCTGTGAGTCCAATTTCGGATTCCGATGCTTCAATTCAGGTTTACTGTATCCCTTGGACCTTCTTATTGACGATGAAACACAGAAATTGCATCCGAATTTAATACAAAAAGCACAATGCCGACTTAAGTACAAGAGGACTGACACTCTCACTTTCTATGATTTGAACCTCTCCTTTGAGTCCAGTTTTAGATTCCGATGCTTCACTTCAGCTTTACTGTATCCCTTGGACCTTCTTATTGACGATGAAAAACAGAAATTGCACCGAATTTAATACAAAAGGCACAATGCCGGCATAAGTATAAGAGGACTGACACTCTAACTCTCTAAGATTTGAACCTTTCCTGTGAGACCAGTTTTAGATTCCGATGCTTCACTTCAGGTTTACTGTATCCCTTAGACCTTCTTATTGACGAAGAAACACAGAAATTGTATCCGAATTTAATACAAAAGGCACAATGCCGACTTAAGTACAAGAGGACTGACACTCTAACATTCTATGATTTGAACCTCTCCTGTGAGTCCAGTTTTAGATTCCGATGGTTCAATTCAGGTTTACTATATTCCTTGGACCTTCTTATTGACGATGAAACACAGAAATTGCATCTGAATTTAATACAAAAGGCACAATGCCGACTTAATTACAAGAGGACTGACACTAACTTTCTATGATTTGAACCCCTCCTGTGAGACCAGTTTTAGATTCCGATGCTTCACTCCAGGCTTACTGTATCCCTTAGAATTTCTTATTGACGAAGAAACACAGAAATTGCATCCGAATTTAATACAAAAAGCACAATGCCGACATAAGTACAAGGGGACTGACACTCTAACTTTCTATGATTTGAACCTCTGCAGTGAGTCCAGTATTTGATTCCGATGCTTCACTTCAGGTTTACTGTAACCCTTGGATCTTCTTATTGACGATGAAACACAGAAATTGCATCCGAATTTAAAACAAAAGGCACAATGCCGACTTGAGTACAAGTGGACTGACACTCTAACTTTCTATGATTTGAACCCCTCCTGTGAGTCCAATTTCAGATTCCGATGCTTCACTTCAGGTTTACTGTATCAATTGGACCTTCTTATTGACGATGAAACACAGAAATTGCATCCGAATTTAATACAAAAGGCACAATGCCGACTTAAGTACAAGAGGACTGACACTCTCACTTTCTATGATTTGAACCTCTCCTGTGAGTCCAGTTTTAGATTCCGATGCTTCACTTCAGCTTTACTGTATCCCTTGGACCTTCTTATTGACGATGAAATACAGAAATTGCAACCGAATTTAATACAAAAGGCACAATGCCGGCATAAGTATAAGAGGACTGACACTCTAACTCTCTAAGATTTGAACCTTTCCTGTGAGACCAGTTTTAGATTCCGATGCTTCACTTCAGGTTTACTGTATCCCTTAGACCTTCTTATTGACGAAGAAACACAGAAATTGTATCCGAATTTAATACAAAAGGCACAATGCCGACTTAAGTACAAGAGGACTGACACTCTAACATTCTATGATTTGAACCTCTCCTGTGAGTCCAGTTTTTGATTCCGATGCTTCAATTCAGGTTTACTATATTCCTTGGACCTTCTTATTGACGATGAAACACAGAAATTGCATCTGAATTTAATACAAAAGGCACAATGCCGACTTCATTACAAGAGGACTGACACTAACTTTCTATGATTTGAACCCCTCCTGTGAGACCAGTTTTAGATTCCGATGCTTCACTCCAGGCTTACTGTATCCCTTAGAATTTCTTATTGACGAAGAAACACAGAAATTGCATCCGAATTTAATACAAAAAGCACAATGCCGACTTAAGTACAAGAGGACTGACACTCTCACTTTCTACGATTTGAAAATCTCCTGTGAGTCCAGTTTTAGATTCCGATGCATCACTTCAGGTTTACTGTATCCCTTGGACCTTCTTATTGACGATGAAACACAGAAATTGCAACCGAATGTAATACACAAGGCAGATTGCCGGCATAACTATAAGAGGACTGACACCTTAATTCTCTAAGATTTGAACCTCTCCTGTGAGTCCAGTTTTAGATTCTGATGCTTCACTTCAGGTTTACTGTATCCCTTGAACCTTCTTAGTGACGATGAAACACAGAAATTGCATCTGAATTTAATACAAAAGCCACAATGCCGACTTAATTACAAGAGGACTGACACTAACTTTCTATGATTTGAACCTCTCCTGTGAGTCCAGTTTTAGATTCCGATGCTTCACTCCAGGCTTACTGTATACCTTGGACCTTCTTATTGACGATGAAACACAGATATTGCATCCGAATTTAATACAAAAAGCACAATGCCGACTTAAGTACAAGAGGACTGACACTCTCACTTTCTACGATTTGAACCTCTCCGGTGAGTGCAGTTTTAGATTCCGATGCTTCACTTCAGGTTTACTGTATCCCTTGGACCTTCCTATTGACGACGAAACACAGAAATTGCTTCCGAATTCAATACAAAAGGCACAATGCCGACATAAGTACAAGAGGGCTGACACTCTAACTTTTTATGCTTTGAACCTCTCCTGTGAGTCCAATTTCTGATTTTGATGTTTCACTTCAGGTTTACTGTATCGCTTGGGCCTTCTTATTGACGATGAAACAGTGAAATTGCATCCGAATTTAATACAAAAAGCACAATGCCGACTTAAGTACAAGGGGAATGACACTCTAACTTTCTATGATTTGAACCTCTGCAGTGAGTCCAGTATTTGATTCCGATGCTTCACTTCAGGTTTAATGTAACCCTTGGATCTTCTTATTGACGATGAAACACAGAAATTGCATCCGAATTTAAAAAAAAAGGCACAATGCCGACTTGAGTACAAGTGGACTGACACTCTAACTTTCTATGATTTGAACCCCTCCTGTGAGTCCAATTTCGGATTCCGATGCTTCAATTCAGGTTTACTGTATCCCTTGGACCTTCTTATTGACGATGAAACACAGAAATTGCATCCGAATTTAATACAAAAAGCACAATGCCGACTTAAGTACAAGAGGACTGACACTCTCACTTTCTATGATTTGAACGTCTCCTTTGAGTCCAGTTTTAGATTCCGATGCTTCACTTCAGCTTTACTGTATCCCTTGGACCTTTTTATTGACGATGAAACAGAGAAATTGCAACCGAATTTAATACAAAAGGCACAATGCCGACTTAAGTACAAGAGGACTGACACTATAACATTCTATGATTTGAACCTCTCCTGTGAGTCCAGTTTTAGATTCCGATGGTTCAATTCAGGTTTACTATATTCCTTGGACCTTCTTATTGACGATGAAACACAGAAATTGCATCTGAATTTAATACAAAAGGCACAATGCCGACTTAATTACAAGAGGACTGACACTAACTTTCTATGATTTGAACCCCTCCTGTGAGACCAGTTTTAGATTCCGATGCTTCACTCCAGGCTTACTGTATCCCTTAGAATTTCTTATAGACGAAGAAACACAGAAATTGCATCCGAATTTAATACAAAAAGCACAATGCCGACATAAGTACAAGAGGACTGACACTCTCACTTTCTACGATTTGAACCTCTCCTGTGAGTCCAGTTTTAGATTCCGATGCTTCACTTCAGGTTTACTGTATCCCTTGGACCTTCTTATTGACGATGAAACACAGAAATTGCATCCGACTTAAATACAAAAGGCACAATGCCGACCTAAGTACAAGAGGATTGACACTCTAACTTTCTATGATTTGAACCCCTCCTGTGAGTCCAGTTTTGGATTCCGATGCTTCACTTCAGGTTTACTGTATCACTTGGACCCTCTTATTGATGATGAAACCCATAAATTGCATCCGAATTCAATACAAAAGGCACAATGCCGACTTAAGTACAAGAGGGCTGACACTCTAACTTTTTATGCTTTGAACCTCTCCTGTGAGTCCAATTTCTGATTTTGATGTTTCACTTCAGGTTTACTGTATCGCTTGGACCTTCTTATTGACGATGAAACAGTGAAATTGCATCCGAATTTAATACAAAAAGCACAATGCCGACTTAAGTACAAGGGGACTGACACTCTATCTTTCTATGATTTGAACCTCTCCTGTGAGTCCAGTTTTAGATTCCGATGCTTCATTTCAGGTTTACTGTATCCCTTGGACCTTCGTGTTGATGATGGAACACAGAAATTGCATCCGAATTTAATATAAGAGGCACAATGGCGACTTAAGTACAAGAGGACTGACACTCTAACTATCTATGATTTGAATCTCTGCACTGAGTCCGGTTTTACATTACGATGCGTCACTTCTGGTTCACTGTAACACTTGGACCTTCTTATTGACGCTGAAACAAAGAAATAGCATCCGAATATAATACGAAAGGCACAATGACGACTGAAGTACAAGAGGACTGACACTCTAAATTTCTTTGATTTGAACCTCTGCAGTTAGTCCAGTTGTAGATTCCGATGCTTCACTTTACGTTTACTGTAACCCTTGGACCTTCTCATTGACGATGAAACGCAGAAATTGCATCCGAATTTAATACAAAAGGCACAATGCCGACTTAAGTACAAGAGGACTGACACTCTCACTTTCTATGATTTGAACCTCTCCTGTGAGTCCAGTTTTAGATTCCGATGCTTCACTTCAGCTTTACTGTATCCCTTGGACCTTCTTATTGACGATGAAATACAGAAATTGCAACCGAATTTAATACAAAAGGCACAATGCCGGCATAAGTATAAGAGGACTGACACTCTAACTCTCTAAGATTTGAACCTTTCCTGTGAGACCAGTTTTAGATTCCGATGCTTCACTTCAGGTTTACTGTATCCCTTAGACCTTCTTATTGACGAAGAAACACAGAAATTGTATCCGAATTTAATACAAAAGGCACAATGCCGACTTAAGTACAAGAGGACTGACACTCTAACATTCTATGATTTGAACCTCTCCTGTGAGTCCAGTTTTAGATTCCGATGCTTCAATTCAGGTTTACTATATTCCTTGGACCTTCTTATTGACGATGAAACACAGAAATTGCATCTGAATTTAATACAAAAGGCACAATGCCGACTTCATTACAAGAGGACTGACACTAACTTTCTATGATTTGAACCCCTCCTGTGAGACCAGTTTTAGATTCCGATGCTTCACTCCAGGCTTACTGTATCCCTTAGAATTTCTTATTGACGAAGAAACACAGAAATTGCATCCGAATTTAATACAAAAAGCACAATGCCGACTTAAGTACAAGAGGACTGACACTCTCACTTTCTACGATTTGAAAATCTCCTGTGAGTCCAGTTTTAGATTCCGATGCATCACTTCAGGTTTACTGTATCCCTTGGACCTTCTTATTGACGATGAAACACAGAAATTGCAACCGAATGTAATACACAAGGCAGATTGCCGGCATAACTATAAGAGGACTGACACCTTAATTCTCTAAGATTTGAACCTCTCCTGTGAGTCCAGTTTTAGATTCTGATGCTTCACTTCAGGTTTACTGTATCCCTTGAACCTTCTTAGTGACGATGAAACACAGAAATTGCATCTGAATTTAATACAAAAGCCACAATGCCGACTTAATTACAAGAGGACTGACACTAACTTTCTATGATTTGAACCTCTCCTGTGAGTCCAGTTTTAGATTCCGATGCTTCACTCCAGGCTTACTGTATACCTTGGACCTTCTTATTGACGATGAAACACAGATATTGCATCCGAATTTAATACAAAAAGCACAATGCCGACTTAAGTACAAGAGGACTGACACTCTCACTTTCTACGATTTGAACCTCTCCTGTGAGTGCAGTTTTAGATTCCGATGCTTCACTTCAGGTTTACTGTATCCCTTGGACCTTCCTATTGACGATGAAACACAGAAATTGCATCCGAATTCAATACAAAAGGCACAATGCCGACATAAGTACAAGAGGGCTGACACTCTAACTTTTTATGCTTTGAACCTCTCCTGTGAGTCCAATTTCTGATTTGGTGTTTCACTTCAGGTTTACTGTATCGCTTGGGCCTTCTTATTGACGATGAAACAGTGAAATTGCATCCGAATTTAATACAAAAAGCACAATGCCGACTTAAGTACAAGGGGAATGACACTCTAACTTTCTATGATTTGAACCTCTGCAGTGAGTCCAGTATTTGATTCCGATGCTTCACTTCAGGTTTAATGTAACCCTTGGATCTTCTTATTGACGATGAAACACAGAAATTGCATCCGAATTTAAAAAAAAAGGCACAATGCCGACTTGAGTACAAGTGGACTGACACTCTAACTTTCTATGATTTGAACCCCTCCTGTGAGTCCAATTTCGGATTCCGATGCTTCAATTCAGGTTTACTGTATCCCTTGGACCTTCTTATTGACGATGAAACACAGAAATTGCATCCGAATTTAATACAAAAAGCACAATGCCGACTTAAGTACAAGAGGACTGACACTCTCACTTTCTATGATTTGAACCTCTCCTTTGAGTCCAGTTTTAGATTCCGATGCTTCACTTCAGCTTTACTGTATCCCTTGGACCTTCTTATTGACGATGAAACACAGAAATTGCAACCGAATTTAATACAAAAGGCACAATGCCGACTTAAGTACAAGAGGACTGACACTATAACATTCTATGATTTGAACCTCTCCTGTGAGTCCAGTTTTAGATTCCGATGGTTCAATTCAGGTTTACTATATTCCTTGGACCTTCTTATTGACGATGAAACACAGAAATTGCATCTGAATTTAATACAAAAGGCACAATGCCGACTTAATTACAAGAGGACTGTCACTAACTTTCTATGATTTGAACCCCTCCTGTGAGACCAGTTTTAGATTCCGATGCTTCACTCCAGGCTTACTGTATCCCTTAGAATTTCTTATTGACGAAGAAACACAGAAATTGCATCCGAATTTAATACAAAAAGCACAATGCCGACATAAGTATAAGAGGACTGACACTCTCACTTTCTACGATTTGAACCTCTCCTGTGAGTCCAGTTTTAGATTCCGATGCTTCACTTCAGGTTTACTGTATCCCTTGGACCTTCTTATTGACGATGAAACACAGAAATTGCATCCGACTTAAATACAAAAGGCACAATGCCGACCTAAGTACAAGAGGATTGACACTCTAACTTTCTATGATTTGAACCCCTCCTGTGAGTCCAGTTTTGGATTCCGATGCTTCACTTCAGGTTTACTGTATCCCTTGGACCCTCTTATTGATGATGAAACCCATAAATTGCATCCAAATTCAATACTAAAGGCACAATGCCGACTTAAGTACAAGAGGGCTGACACTCTAACTTTTTATGCTTTGAACCTCTCCTGTGAGTCCAATTTCTGATTTTGATGTTTCACTTCAGGTTTACTGTATCGCTTGGACCTTCTTATTGACGATGAAACAGTGAAATTGCATCCGAATTTAATACAAAAAGCACAATGCCGACTTAAGTACAAGGGGACTGACACTCTAACTTTCTATGATTTGAACCTCTCCTGTGAGTCCAGTTTTAGATTCCGATGCTTCATTTCAGGTTTACTGTATCCCTTGGACCTTCGTGTTGATGATGGAACACAGAAATTGCATCCGAATTTAATATAAGAGGCACAATGGCGACTTAAGTACAAGAGGACTGACACTCTAACTTTCTATGATTTGAATCTCTGCACTGAGTCCGGTTTTACATTACGATGCGTCACTTCTGGTTCACTGTAACACTTGGACCTTCTTATTGACGCTGAAACAAAGAAATAGCATCCGAATATAATACGAAAGGCACAATGACGACTGAAGTACAAGAGGACTGACACTCTAAATTTCTTTGATTTGAACCTCTGCAGTTAGTCCAGTTGTAGATTCCGATGCTTCACTTTACGTTTACTGTAACCCTTGGACCTTCTCATTGACGATGAAACGCAGAAATTGCATCCGAATTTAATACAAAAGGCACAATGCCGACTCAAGTACAAGCGGACTGGCACTCTAACTTTCTATGATTTGAACCTCTCGTGTGAGACCAGTTTTAGATTCTGATGCTTCACTTCAGGTTTACTGTATCCCCCGGACCTTCTTATTGACGATGAAACACAGAAATTGCATCCGAATTTAATACAAAAGTCACAATGCTGACTTAAGTACAAGGAGACTGACACTCTAACACTCTATGATTTGAACCTCTCCTGTGAGTGTAGTTTTAGATTCCGATGCTTCACTTCAGGTTTACTGTATCCCTTGGACCTTCTTATTGACGATGAAACACAGAAATTGCAACCGAATGTAATACACAAGGCAGATTGCCGGCATAAGTATAAGAGGACTGACACCTTAATTCTCTAAGATTTGAACCTCTCCTGTGAGTCCAGTTTTAGATTCCGATGCTTCACTTCAGGTTTACTGTATCCCTTGAACCTTCTTAGTGACGATGAAACACAGAAATTGCATCTGAATTTAATACAAAAGGCACAATGCCGACTTAATTACAAGAGGACTGACACTAACTTTCTATGATTTGAACCCCTCCTGTGAGACCAGTTTTAGATTCCGATGCTTCACTCCAGGCTTACTGTATCCCTTAGAATTTCTTATTGACGAAGAAACACAGAAATTGCATCCGAATTTAATACAAAAAGCACAATGCCGACTTAAGTACAAGAGGACTGACACTCTCACTTACTACGATTTGAACCTCTCCTGTGAGTCCAGTTTTAGATTCCGATGCATCACTTCAGGTTTACTGTATCCCTTGGACGTTCTTATTGACGATGAAACACAGAAATTGCAACCGAATGTAATACACAAGGCAGATTGCCGGCATAACTATAAGAGGACTGACACCTTAATTCTCTAAGATTTGAACCTCTCCTGTGAGTCCAGTTTTAGATTCCGGTGCTTCACTTCAGGTTTACTGTATCCCTTGAACCTTCTTAGTGACGATGAAACACAGAAATTGCATCTGAATTTAATACAAAAGCCACAATGCCGACTTAATTACAAGAGGACTGACACTAACTTTCTATGATTTGAACCTCTCCTGTGAGTCCAGTTTTAGATTCCGATGCTTCACTCCAGGCTTACTGTATACCTTGGACCTTCTTATTGACGATGAAACACAGATATTGCATCCGAATTTAATACAAAAAGCACAATGCCGACTTAAGTACAAGAGGACTGACACTCTCACTTTCTACGATTTGAACCTCTCCTGTGAGTGCAGTTTTAGATTCCGATGCTTCACTTCAGGTTTACTGTATCCCTTGGACCTTCCTATTGACGATGAAAAACAGAAATTGCATCCGAATTCAATACAAAAGGCACAATGCCGACATAAGTACAAGAGGGCTGACACTCTAACTTTTTATGCTTTGAACCTCTCCTGTGAGTCCAATTTCTGATTTTGATGTTTCACTTCAGGTTTACTGTATCGCTTGGGCCTTCTTATTGACGATGAAACAGTGAAATTGCATCCGAATTTAATACAAAAAGCACAATGCCGACTTAAGTACAAGGGGACTGACACTCTAACTTTCTATGATTTGAACCTCTCCAGTGAGTCCAGTATTTGATTCCGATGCTTCACTTCAGGTTTACTGTAACCCTTGGATCTTCTTATTGACGATGAAACACAGAAATTGCATCCGAATTTAAAACAAAAGGCACAATGCCGACTTGAGTACAAGTGGACTGACACTCTAACTTTCTATGATTTGAACCCCTCCTGTGAGTCCAATTTCGGATTCCGATGCTTCACTTCAGGTTTACTGTATCAATTGGACCTTCTTATTGACGATGAAACACAGAAATTGCATCTGAATTTAATACAAAAGGCACAATGCCGACTTAATTACAAGAGGACTGACACTAACTTTCTATGATTTGAACCCCTCCTGTGAGACCAGTTTTAGATTCCGATGCTTCACTCCAGGCTTACTGTATCCCTTAGAATTTCTTATTGACGAAGAAACACAGAAATTGCATCCGAATTTAATACAAAAAGCACAATGCCGACTTAAGTACAAGAGGACTGACACTCTCACTTACTACGATTTGAACCTCTCCTGTGAGACCAGTTTTAGATTCCGATGCATCACTTCAGGTTTACTGTATCCCTTGGACCTACTTATTGACGATGAAACACAGAAATTGCAACCGAATGTAATACACAAGGCAGATTGCCGGCATAACTATAAGAGGACTGACACCTTAATTCTCTAAGATTTGAACCTCTCCTGTGAGTCCAGTTTTAGATTCCGATGCTTCACTTCAGGTTTACTGTATCCCTTGAACCTTCTTAGTGACGATGAAACACAGAAATTGCATCTGAATTTAATACAAAAGCCACAATGCCGACTTAATTACAAGAGGACTGACACTAACTTTCTATGATTTGAACCTCTCCTGTGAGTCCAGTTTTAGATTCCGATGCTTCACTCCAGGCTTACTGTATACCTTGGACCTTCTTATTGACGATGAAACACAGATATTGCATCCGAATTTAATACAAAAAGCACAATGCCGACTTAAGTACAAGAGGACTGACACTCTCACTTTCTACGATTTGAACCTCTCCTGTGAGTGCAGTTTTAGATTCCGATGCTTCACTTCAGGTTTACTGTATCCCTTGGACCTTCCTATTGACGATGAAAAACAGAAATTGCATCCGAATTCAATACAAAAGGCACAATGCCGACATAAGTACAAGAGGGCTGACACTCTAACTTTTTATGCTTTGAACCTCTCCTGTGAGTCCAATTTCTGATTTTGATGTTTCACTTCAGGTTTACTGTATCGCTTGGGCCTTCTTATTGACGATGAAACAGTGAAATTGCATCCGAATTTAATACAAAAAGCACAATGCCGACTTATGTACAAGGGGACTGACACTCTAACTTTCTATGATTTGAACCTCTGCAGTGAGTCCAGTATTTGATTCCGATGCTTCACTTCAGGTTTACTGTAACCCTTGGATCTTCTTATTGACGATGAAACACAGAAATTGCATCCGAATTTAAAACAAAAGGCACAATGCCGACTTGAGTACAAGTGGACTGACACTCTAACTTTCTATGATTTGAACCCCTCCTGTGAGTCCAATTTCGGATTCCGATGCTTCAATTCAGGTTTACTGTATCCCTTGGACCTTCTTATTGACGATGAAACACAGAAATTGCATCCGAATTTAATACAAAAAGCACAATGCCGACTTAAGTACAAGAGGACTGACACTCTCACTTTCTATGATTTGAACCTCTCCTTTGAGTCCAGTTTTAGATTCCGATGCTTCACTTCAGCTTTACTGTATCCCTTGGACCTTCTTATTGACGATGAAACACAGAAATTGCAACCGAATTTAATACAAAAGGCACAATGCCGGCATAAGTATAAGAGGACTGACACTCTAACTCTCTAAGATTTGAACCTTTCCTGTGAGACCAGTTTTAGATTCCGATGCTTCACTTCAGGTTTACTGTATCCCTTAGACCTTCTTATTGACGAAGAAACACAGAAATTGTATCCGAATTTAATACAAAAGGCACAATGCCGACTTATATACAAGAGGACTGACACACTAACATTCTATGATTTGAACCTATCCTGTGAGTCCAGTTTTAGATTCCGATGGTTCAATTCAGGTTTACTATATTCCTTGGACCTTCTTATTGACGATGAAACACAGAAATTGCATCTGAATTTAATACAAAAGGCACAATGCCGACTTAATTACAAGAGGACTGAGACTAACTTTCTATGATTTGAACCCCTCCTGTGAGACCAGTTTTAGATTCCGATGCTTCACTCCAGGCTTACTGTATTCCTTAGAATTTCTTATTGACGAAGAAACACAGAAATTGCATCCGACTTTAATACAAAAAGCACAATGCCGACATAAGTACAAGAGGACTGACACTCTCACTTTCTACGATTTGAACCTCTCCTGTGAGTCCAGTTTTAGATTCCGATGCTTCACTTCAGGTTTACTGTATCCCTTGGACCTTCTTATTGACGGTGAAACACAGAAATTGCATCCGACTTAAATACAAAAGGCACAATGCCGACCTAAGTACAAGAGGATTGACACTCTAACTTTCTATGATTTGAACCCCTCCTGTGAGTCCAGTTTTGGATTCCGATGCTTCACTTCAGGTTTACTGTATCCCTTGGACCCTCTTATTGATGATGAAACCCATAAATTGCATCCGAATTCAATACAAAAGGCACAATGCCGACTTAAGTACAAGAGGGCTGACACTCTAACTTTTTATGCTTTGAACCTCTCCTGTGAGTCCAATTTCTGATTTTGATGTTTCACTTCAGGTTTACTGCATCGCTTGGACCTTCTTATTGACGATGAAACAGTGAAATTGCATCCGAATTTAATACAAAAAGCACAATGCCGACTTAAGTACAAGAGGACTGACACTCTAACTTTCTATGATTTGAACCTCTCCTGTGAGTCCAGTTTTAGATTCCGATGCTTCATTTCAGGTTTACTGTATGCCTTGGACCTTCGTATTGATGATGGAACACAGAAATTGCATCCGAATTTTATATAAGAGGCACAATGGCGACTTAAGTACAAGAGGACTGACACTCTAACTTTCTATGATTTGAATCTCTGCACTGAGTCCGGTTTTACATTACGATGCGTCACTTCTGGTTCACTGTAACACTTGGACCTTCTTATTGACGCTGAAACAAAGAAATAGCATCCGAATATAATACGAAAGGCACAATGACGACTGAAGTTCAAGAGGACTGACACTCTAAATTTCTTTGATTTGAACCTCTGCAGTTAGTCCAGTTGTAGATTCCGATGCTTCACTTTACGTTAACTGTAAACCTTGGACCTTCTCATTGACGATGAAACACAGAAATTGCATCCGAATTTAATACAAAAGGCACAGTGTGGACTCAAGTACAAGCGGACTGGCACTCTAACTTTCTATGATTTGAACCTCTCCTGTGAGACCAGTTTTAGATTCTGATGCTTCACTTCAGGTTTACTGTATCCCTCGGACCTTCTTATTGACGATGAAACACAGAAATTGCATCCGAATTTAATACAAAAGGCACAATGCTGACTTAAGTAGAAGGAGACTGACACTCTAACACTCTATGATTTGAACCTCTCCTGTGAGTACAGTTTTAGATTCCGATGCTTCACTTCAGGTTTACTGTATCCCTTGAACCTTCTTAGTGACGATGAAACACAGAGATTGCATCTGAATTTAATACAAAAGCCACAATGCCGACTTAATTACAAGAGGACTGACACTAACTTTCTATGATTTGAACCTCTCCTGTGAGTCCAGTTTTAGATTCCGATGCTTCACTCCAGGCTTACTGTATACCTTGGACCTTCTTATTGACGATGAAACACAGATATTGCATCCGAATTTAATACAAAAAGCACAATGCCGACTTAAGTACAAGAGGACTGACACTCTCACTTTCTACGATTTGAACCTCTCCTGTGAGTGCAGTTTTAGATTCCGATGCTTCACTTCAGGTTTACTGTATCCCTTGGACCTTCCTATTGACGATGAAAAACAGAAATTGCATCCGAATTCAATACAAAAGGCACAATGCCGACATAAGTACAAGAGGGCTGACACTCTAACTTTTTATGCTTTGAACCTCTCCTGTGAGTCCAATTTCTGATTTTGATGTTTCACTTCAGGTTTACTGTATCGCTTGGGCCTTCTTATTGACGATGAAACAGTGAAATTGCATCCGAATTTAATACAAAAAGCACAATGCCGACTTATGTACAAGGGGACTGACACTCTAACTTTCTATGATTTGAACCTCTGCAGTGAGTCCAGTATTTGATTCCGATGCTTCACTTCAGGTTTACTGTAACCCTTGGATCTTCTTATTGACGATGAAACACAGAAATTGCATCCGAATTTAAAACAAAAGGCACAATGCCGAC
The DNA here is from genome assembly GCF_021461385.2 of Schistocerca piceifrons. NCBI lineage: Eukaryota > Metazoa > Arthropoda > Insecta > Orthoptera > Acrididae > Schistocerca > Schistocerca piceifrons. The sequence continues at coordinate 30,397 of NW_025727969.1, read as the reverse complement.
TTGAGTACAAGTGGACTGACACTCTAACTTTCTATGATTTGAACCCCTCCTGTGAGTCCAATTTCGGATTCCGATGCTTCAATTCAGGTTTACTGTATCCCTTGGACCTTCTTATTGACGATGAAACACAGAAATTGCATCCGAATTTAATACAAAAAGCACAATGCCGACTTAAGTACAAGAGGACTGACACTCTCACTTTCTATGATTTGAACCTCTCCTTTGAGTCCAGTTTTAGATTCCGATGCTTCACTTCAGCTTTACTGTATCCCTTGGACCTTCTTATTGACGATGAAACACAGAAATTGCAACCGAATTTAATACAAAAGGCACAATGCCGGCATAAGTATAAGAGGACTGACACTCTAACTCTCTAAGATTTGAACCTTTCCTGTGAGACCAGTTTTAGATTCCGATGCTTCACTTCAGGTTTACTGTATCCCTTAGACCTTCTTATTGACGAAGAAACACAGAAATTGTATCCGAATTTAATACAAAAGGCACAATGCCGACTTATATACAAGAGGACTGACACACTAACATTCTATGATTTGAACCTATCCTGTGAGTCCAGTTTTAGATTCCGATGGTTCAATTCAGGTTTACTATATTCCTTGGACCTTCTTATTGACGATGAAACACAGAAATTGCATCTGAATTTAATACAAAAGGCACAATGCCGACTTAATTACAAGAGGACTGACACTAACTTTCTATGATTTGAACCCCTCCTGTGAGACCAGTTTTAGATTCCGATGCTTCACTCCAGGCTTACTGTATTCCTTAGAATTTCTTATTGACGAAGAAACACAGAAATTGCATCCGACTTTAATACAAAAAGCACAATGCCGACATAAGTACAAGAGGACTGACACTCTCACTTTCTACGATTTGAACCTCTCCTGTGAGTCCAGTTTTAGATTCCGATGCTTCACTTCAGGTTTACTGTATCCCTTGGACCTTCTTATTGACGGTGAAACACAGAAATTGCATCCGACTTAAATACAAAAGGCACAATGCCGACCTAAGTACAAGAGGATTGACACTCTAACTTTCTATGATTTGAACCCCTCCTGTGAGTCCAGTTTTGGATTCCGATGCTTCACTTCAGGTTTACTGTATCCCTTGGACCCTCTTATTGATGATGAAACCCATAAATTGCATCCGAATTCAATACAAAAGGCACAATGCCGACTTAAGTACAAGAGGGCTGACACTCTAACTTTTTATGCTTTGAACCTCTCCTGTGAGTCCAATTTCTGATTTTGATGTTTCACTTCAGGTTTACTGCATCGCTTGGACCTTCTTATTGACGATGAAACAGTGAAATTGCATCCGAATTTAATACAAAAAGCACAATGCCGATTTAAGTACAAGAGGACTGACACTCTAACTTTCTATGATTTGAACCTCTCCTGTGAGTCCAGTTTTAGATTCCGATGCTTCATTTCAGGTTTACTGTATGCCTTGGACCTTCGTATTGATGATGGAACACAGAAATTGCATCCGAATTTAATATAAGAGGCACAATGGCGACTTAAGTACAAGAGGACTGACACTCTAACTTTCTATGATTTGAATCTCTGCACTGAGTCCGGTTTTACATTACGATGCGTCACTTCTGGTTCACTGTAACACTTGGACCTTCTTATTGACGCTGAAACAAAGAAATAGCATCCGAATATAATACGAAAGGCACAATGACGACTGAAGTTCAAGAGGACTGACACTCTAAATTTCTTTGATTTGAACCTCTGCAGTTAGTCCAGTTGTAGATTCCGATGCTTCACTTTACGTTAACTGTAAACCTTGGACCTTCTCATTGACGATGAAACACAGAAATTGCATCCGAATTTAATACAAAAGGCACAATGTGGACTCAAGTACAAGCGGACTGGCACTCTAACTTTCTATGATTTGAACCTCTCCTGTGAGACCAGTTTTAGATTCTGATGCTTCACTTCAGGTTTACTGTATCCCTCGGACCTTCTTATTGACGATGAAACACAGAAATTGCATCCGAATTTAATACAAAAGGCACAATGCTGACTTAAGTAGAAGGAGACTGACACTCTAACACTCTATGATTTGAACCTCTCCTGTGAGTCTGGTTTTAGATTCCGATGCTTCACTTCAGGTTTACTGTATCCCTTGGACCTTCTTATTGACGATGAAACACAGAAATTGCAACCGAATGTAATACACAAGGCAGATTGCTGGCATAAGTATAAGAGGACGGACACCATTATTCTCTAAGATTTGAACCTCTCCTGTGAGTCCAGTTTTAGATTCCGATGCTTCACTTCAGGTTTACTGTATCCCTTGAACCTTCTTAGTGACGATGAAACACAGAAATTGCATCCGAATTTAAAACAAAAGGCACAATGCTGACTTAAGTAGAAGGAGACTGACACTCTAACACTCTATGATTTGAACCTCTCCTGTGAGTCTTGTTTTAGATTCCGATGCTTCACTTCAGGTTTACTGTATCCCTTGGACCTTCTTATCGACGATGAAACACAGAAATTGCATCCGAATTTAATACAAAAGGCACAATGCCGACTTAAGTACAAGAGGACTGACACTCTCACTTTCTATGATTTGAACCTCTCCTGTGAGTCCAGTTTTAGATTCCGATGCTTCACTTCAGCTTTACTGTATCCCTTGGACCTTCTTATTGACGATGAAACACAGACATTGCAACCGAATTTAATACAAAAGACACAATGCCGGCATAAGTATAAGAGGACTGACACTCTAACTCTCTAAGATTTGAACCTTTCCTGTGAGACCAGTTTTAGATTCCGATGCTTCACTTCAGGTTTACTGTATCCCTTAGACCTTCTTATTGACGAAGAAACACAGAAATTGTACCCGAATTTAATACAAAAGGCACAATGCCGACTTAAGTAAGAGAGGACTGACACTCTAACATTCTATGATTTGAACCTCTCGTGTGAGTCCAGTTTTAGATTCCGATGCTTCAATTCACGTTTACTATATTCCTTGGACCTTCTTATTGACGATGAAACACAGAAATTGCATCTGAATTTAATACAAAAGGCACAATGCCGACTTAATTACAAGAGGACTGACACTAACTTTCTATGATTTGAACCCCTCCTGTGAGACCAGTTTTAGATCCCGATGCTTCACTCCAGGCTTACTGTATCCCTTAGACCTTCTTATTGACGAAGAAACACAGAAATTGCATCCGAATTTAATACAAAAAGCACAATGCCGACTTAAGTACAAGAGGACTGACACTCTCACTCTCTACGATTTGAACATCTCCTGTGAGTCCAGTTTTAGATTCCGATGCTTCACTTCAGGTTTACTGTATCCCTTGGACCTTCTTATTGACGATGAAACACAGAAATTGCATCCGAATTTAATACAAAAGGCACAATGCCGACTTAAGTACAAGAGGATTGACACTCTTACTTTCTATGGTTTGAACCCCTCCTGTGAGTCCAGTTTTGGATTCCGATGCTTCACTTCAGGTTTACTGTATCCCTTGGACCCTCTTATTGATGATGAAACCCATAAATTGCATCCGAATTCAATACAAAAGGCACAATGCCGACTTAAGTACAAGAGGGCTGACACTCTAACTTTTTATGCTTTGAACCTCTCCTGTGAGTCCAATTTTTGATTTTGATGTTTCACTTCAGGTTTACTGTATCGCTTGGACCTTCTTATTGACGATGAAACAGTGAAATTGCATCCGAATTTAATACAAAAAGCACAATGCCGACTTAAGTACAAGGGGACTGACACTCTAATTTTCGATGATTTGAACCTCTGCAGTGAGTCCAGTTTTTGCTTCCGATGCTTCACTTCAGGTTTACTGTAACCCTTGGACCTTCTTATTGACGATGAAACACAGAAATTGCAACCGAATTTAAAACAAAGGGCACAATGCCGACTTGAGTACAAGTGGACTGACACTCTAACTTTCTATGATTTGAACCCCTCCTGTGAGTCCAATTTCGGATTCCGATGCTTCACTTCAGGTTTACTGTATCCCTTGGACCTTCTTATTGACGATGAAACACAGATATTGCATCCGAATTTAATACAAAAGGCACAATGCCGACTTAAGTACAAGAGGACTGACACTCTCACTTTCTACGATTTGAACCTCTCCTGTGAGTCCAGTTTTAGATTCCGATGCTTCACTTCAGGTTTACTGTATCCCTTGGACCTTCTTATTGACGATGAAACACAGAAATTGCATCCGACTTAAATACAAAAGGCACAATGCCGACCTAAGTACAAGAGGATTGACACTCTAACTTTCTATGATTTGAACCCCTCCTGTGAGTCCAGTTTTGGATTCCGATGCTTCACTTCAGGTTTACTGTATCCCTTGCACCCTCTTATTGATGATGAAACCCATAAATTGCATCCGAATTCAATACAAAAGGCACAATGCCGACTTAAGTACAAGAGGGCTGACACTCTAACTTTTTATGCTTTGAACCTCTCCTGTGAGTCCAATTTCTGATTTTGATGTTTCACTTCAGGTTTACTGTATCGCTTGGACCTTCTTATTGACGATGAAACAGTGAAATTGCATCCGAATTTAATACAAAAAGCACAATGCCGACTTAAGTACAAGGGGACTGACACTCTAACTTTCTGTGATTTGAACCTCTCCTGTGAGTCCAGTTTTAGATTCCGATGCTTCATTTCAGGTTTACTGTATCCCTTGGACCTTCGTGTTGATGATGGAACACAGAAATTGCATCCGAATTTAATATAAGAGGCACAATGGCGACTTAAGTACAAGAGGACTGACACTCTAACTTTCTATGATTTGAATCTCTGCACTGAGTCCGGTTTTACATTACGATGCGTCACTTCTGGTTCACTGTAACACTTGGACCTTCTTATTGACGCTGAAACAAAGAAATAGCATCCGAATATAATACGAAAGGCACAATGACGACTGAAGTACAAGAGGACTGACACTCTAAATTTCTTTGATTTGAACCTCTGCAGTTAGTCCAGTTGTAGATTCCGATGCTTCACTTTACGTTTACTGTAACCCTTGGACCTTCTCATTGACGATGAAACGCAGAAATTGCATCCGAATTTAATACAAAAGGCACAATGCCGACTCAAGTACAAGCGGACTGGCACTCTAACTTTCTATGATTTGAACCTCTCGTGTGAGACCAGTTTTAGATTCTGATGCTTCACTTCAGGTTTACTGTATCCCCCGGACCTTCTTATTGACGATGAAACACAGAAATTGCATCCGAATTTAATACAAAAGTCACAATGCTGACTTAAGTACAAGGAGACTGACACTCTAACACTCTATGATTTGAACCTCTCCTGTGAGTCTAGTTTTAGATTCCGATGCTTCACTTCAGGTTTACTGTATCCCTTGGACCTTCTTATTGACGATGAAACACAGAAATTGCAACCGAATGTAATACACAAGCAGATTGCCGGCATAAGTATAAGAGGACTGACACCTTAATTCTCTAAGATTTGAACCTCTCCTGTGAGTCCAGTTTTAGATTCCGATGCTTCACTTCAGGTTTACTGTATCCATTGAACCTTCTTAGTGACGATGAAACACAGAAATTGCATCTGAATTTAATACAAAAGGCACAATGCCGACTTAATTACAAGAGGACTGACACTAACTTTCTATGATTTGAACCCCTCCTGTGAGACCAGTTTTAGATTCCGATGCTTCACTCCAGGCTTACTGTATCCCTTAGAATTTCTTATTGACGAAGAAACACAGAAATTGCATCCGAATTTAATACAAAAAGCACAATGCCGACTTAAGTACAAGAGGACTGACACTCTCACTTACTACGATTTGAACCTCTCCTGTGAGTCCAGTTTTAGATTCCGATGCATCACTTCAGGTTTACTGTATCCCTTGGACCTTCTTATTGACGATGAAACACAGAAATTGCAACCGAATGTAATACACAAGGCAGATTGCCGGCATAACTATAAGAGGACTGACACCTTAATTCTCTAAGATTTGAACCTCTCCTGTGAGTCCAGTTTTAGATTCCGATGCTTCACTTCAGGTTTACTGTATCCCTTGGACCTTCTTATTGACGGTGAAACACAGAAATTGCATCCGACTTAAATACAAAAGGCACAATGCCGACCTAAGTACAAGAGGATTGACACTCTAACTTTCTATGATTTGAACCCCTCCTGTGAGTCCAGTTTTGGATTCCGATGCTTCACTTCAGGTTTACTGTATCCCTTGGACCCTCTTATTGATGATGAAACCCATAAATTGCATCCGAATTCAATACAAAAGGCACAATGCCGACTTAAGTACAAGAGGGCTGACACTCTAACTTTTTATGCTTTGAACCTCTCCTGTGAGTCCAATTTCTGATTTTGATGTTTCACTTCAGGTTTACTGCATCGCTTGGACCTTCTTATTGACGATGAAACAGTGAAATTGCATCCGAATTTAATACAAAAAGCACAATGCCGATTTAAGTACAAGAGGACTGACACTCTAACTTTCTATGATTTGAACCTCTCCTGTGAGTCCAGTTTTAGATTCCGATGCTTCATTTCAGGTTTACTGTATGCCTTGGACCTTCGTATTGATGATGGAACACAGAAATTGCATCCGAATTTAATATAAGAGGCACAATGGCGACTTAAGTACAAGAGGACTGACACTCTAACTTTCTATGATTTGAATCTCTGCACTGAGTCCGGTTTTACATTACGATGCGTCACTTCTGGTTCACTGTAACACTTGGACCTTCTTATTGACGCTGAAACAAAGAAATAGCATCCGAATATAATACGAAAGGCACAATGACGACTGAAGTTCAAGAGGACTGACACTCTAAATTTCTTTGATTTGAACCTCTGCAGTTAGTCCAGTTGTAGATTCCGATGCTTCACTTTACGTTAACTGTAAACCTTGGACCTTCTCATTGACGATGAAACACAGAAATTGCATCCGAATTTAATACAAAAGGCACAATGTGGACTCAAGTACAAGCGGACTGGCACTCTAACTTTCTATGATTTGAACCTCTCCTGTGAGACCAGTTTTAGATTCTGATGCTTCACTTCAGGTTTACTGTATCCCTCGGACCTTCTTATTGACGATGAAACACAGAAATTGCATCCGAATTTAATACAAAAGGCACAATGCTGACTTAAGTAGAAGGAGACTGACACTCTAACACTCTATGATTTGAACCTCTCCTGTGAGTCTTGTTTTAGATTCCGATGCTTCACTTCAGGTTTACTGTATCCCTTGGACCTTCTTATTGACGATGAAACACAGAAATTGCAACCGAATGTAATACACAAGGCAGATTGCTGGCATAAGTATAAGAGGACGGACACCATTATTCTCTAAGATTTGAACCTCTCCTGTGAGTCCAGTTTTAGATTCCGATGCTTCACTTCAGGTTTACTGTATCCCTTGAACCTTCTTAGTGACGATGAAACACAGAAATTGCATCCGAATTTAAAACAAAAGGCACAATGCCGACTTGAGTACAAGTGGACTGACACTCTAACTTTCTATGATTTGAACCCCTCCTGTGAGTCCAATTTCGGATTCCGATGCTTCACTTCAGGTTTACTGTATCCCTTGGACCTTCTTATCGACGATGAAACACAGAAATTGCATCCGAATTTAATACAAAAGGCACAATGCCGACTTAAGTACAAGAGGACTGACACTCTCACTTTCTATGATTTGAACCTCTCCTGTGAGTCCAGTTTTAGATTCCGATGCTTCACTTCAGCTTTACTGTATCCCTTGGACCTTCTTATTGACGATGAAACACAGACATTGCAACCGAATTTAATACAAAAGACACAATGCCGGCATAAGTATAAGAGGACTGACACTCTAACTCTCTAAGATTTGAACCTTTCCTGTGAGACCAGTTTTAGATTCCGATGCTTCACTTCAGGTTTACTGTATCCCTTAGACCTTCTTATTGACGAAGAAACACAGAAATTGTACCCGAATTTAATACAAAAGGCACAATGCCGACTTAAGTAAGAGAGGACTGACACTCTAACATTCTATGATTTGAACCTCTCGTGTGAGTCCAGTTTTAGATTCCGATGCTTCAATTCACGTTTACTATATTCCTTGGACCTTCTTATTGACGATGAAACACAGAAATTGCATCTGAATTTAATACAAAAGGCACAATGCCGACTTAATTACAAGAGGACTGACACTAACTTTCTATGATTTGAACCCCTCCTGTGAGACCAGTTTTAGATCCCGATGCTTCACTCCAGGCTTACTGTATCCCTTAGACCTTCTTATTGACGAAGAAACACAGAAATTGCATCCGAATTTAATACAAAAAGCACAATGCCGACTTAAGTACAAGAGGACTGACACTCTCACTCTCTACGATTTGAACATCTCCTGTGAGTCCAGTTTTAGATTCCGATGCTTCACTTCAGGTTTACTGTATCCCTTGGACCTTCTTATTGACGATGAAACACAGAAATTGCATCCGAATTTAATACAAAAGGCACAATGCCGACTTAAGTACAAGAGGATTGACACTCTTACTTTCTATGGTTTGAACCCCTCCTGTGAGTCCAGTTTTGGATTCCGATGCTTCACTTCAGGTTTACTGTATCCCTTGGACCCTCTTATTGATGATGAAACCCATAAATTGCATCCGAATTCAATACAAAAGGCACAATGCCGACTTAAGTACAAGAGGGCTGACACTCTAACTTTTTATGCTTTGAACCTCTCCTGTGAGTCCAATTTTTGATTTTGATGTTTCACTTCAGGTTTACTGTATCGCTTGGACCTTCTTATTGACGATGAAACAGTGAAATTGCATCCGAATTTAATACAAAAAGCACAATGCCGACTTAAGTACAAGGGGACTGACACTCTAATTTTCGATGATTTGAACCTCTGCAGTGAGTCCAGTTTTTGCTTCCGATGCTTCACTTCAGGTTTACTGTAACCCTTGGACCTTCTTATTGACGATGAAACACAGAAATTGCAACCGAATTTAAAACAAAGGGCACAATGCCGACTTGAGTACAAGTGGACTGACACTCTAACTTTCTATGATTTGAACCCCTCCTGTGAGTCCAATTTCGGATTCCGATGCTTCACTTCAGGTTTACTGTATCCCTTGGACCTTCTTATTGACGATGAAACACAGATATTGCATCCGAATTTAATACAAAAGGCACAATGCCGACTTAAGTACAAGAGGACTGACACTCTCACTTTCTACGATTTGAACCTCTCCTGTGAGTCCAGTTTTAGATTCCGATGCTTCACTTCAGGTTTACTGTATCCCTTGGACCTTCTTATTGACGATGAAACACAGAAATTGCATCCGACTTAAATACAAAAGGCACAATGCCGACCTAAGTACAAGAGGATTGACACTCTAACTTTCTATGATTTGAACCCCTCCTGTGAGTCCAGTTTTGGATTCCGATGCTTCACTTCAGGTTTACTGTATCCCTTGCACCCTCTTATTGATGATGAAACCCATAAATTGCATCCGAATTCAATACAAAAGGCACAATGCCGACTTAAGTACAAGAGGGCTGACACTCTAACTTTTTATGCTTTGAACCTCTCCTGTGAGTCCAATTTCTGATTTTGATGTTTCACTTCAGGTTTACTGTATCGCTTGGACCTTCTTATTGACGATGAAACAGTGAAATTGCATCCGAATTTAATACAAAAAGCACAATGCCGACTTAAGTACAAGGGGACTGACACTCTAACTTTCTGTGATTTGAACCTCTCCTGTGAGTCCAGTTTTAGATTCCGATGCTTCATTTCAGGTTTACTGTATCCCTTGGACCTTCGTGTTGATGATGGAACACAGAAATTGCATCCGAATTTAATATAAGAGGCACAATGGCGACTTAAGTACAAGAGGACTGACACTCTAACTTTCTATGATTTGAATCTCTGCACTGAGTCCGGTTTTACATTACGATGCGTCACTTCTGGTTCACTGTAACACTTGGACCTTCTTATTGACGCTGAAACAAAGAAATAGCATCCGAATATAATACGAAAGGCACAATGACGACTGAAGTACAAGAGGACTGACACTCTAAATTTCTTTGATTTGAACCTCTGCAGTTAGTCCAGTTGTAGATTCCGATGCTTCACTTTACGTTTACTGTAACCCTTGGACCTTCTCATTGACGATGAAACGCAGAAATTGCATCCGAATTTAATACAAAAGGCACAATGCCGACTCAAGTACAAGCGGACTGGCACTCTAACTTTCTATGATTTGAACCTCTCGTGTGAGACCAGTTTTAGATTCTGATGCTTCACTTCAGGTTTACTGTATCCCCCGGACCTTCTTATTGACGATGAAACACAGAAATTGCATCCGAATTTAATACAAAAGTCACAATGCTGACTTAAGTACAAGGAGACTGACACTCTAACACTCTATGATTTGAACCTCTCCTGTGAGTCTAGTTTTAGATTCCGATGCTTCACTTCAGGTTTACTGTATCCCTTGGACCTTCTTATTGACGATGAAACACAGAAATTGCAACCGAATGTAATACACAAGCAGATTGCCGGCATAAGTATAAGAGGACTGACACCTTAATTCTCTAAGATTTGAACCTCTCCTGTGAGTCCAGTTTTAGATTCCGATGCTTCACTTCAGGTTTACTGTATCCATTGAACCTTCTTAGTGACGATGAAACACAGAAATTGCATCTGAATTTAATACAAAAGGCACAATGCCGACTTAATTACAAGAGGACTGACACTAACTTTCTATGATTTGAACCCCTCCTGTGAGACCAGTTTTAGATTCCGATGCTTCACTCCAGGCTTACTGTATCCCTTAGAATTTCTTATTGACGAAGAAACACAGAAATTGCATCCGAATTTAATACAAAAAGCACAATGCCGACTTAAGTACAAGAGGACTGACACTCTCACTTACTACGATTTGAACCTCTCCTGTGAGTCCAGTTTTAGATTCCGATGCATCACTTCAGGTTTACTGTATCCCTTGGACCTTCTTATTGACGATGAAACACAGAAATTGCAACCGAATGTAATACACAAGGCAGATTGCCGGCATAACTATAAGAGGACTGACACCTTAATTCTCTAAGATTTGAACCTCTCCTGAGAGTCCAGTTTTAGATTCCGATGCTTCACTTCAGGTTTACTGTATCCCTTGAACCTTCTTAGTGACGATGAAACACAGAAATTGCATCTGAATTTAATACAAAAGCCACAATGCCGACTTAATTACAAGAGGACTGACACTAACTTTCTATGATTTGAACCTCTCCTGTGAGTCCAGTTTTAGATTCCGATGCTTCACTCCAGGCTTACTGTATACCTTGGACCTTCTTATTGACGATGAAACACAGATATTGCATCCGAATTTAATACAAAAAGCACAATGCCGACTTAAGTACAAGAGGACTGACACTCTCACTTTCTACGATTTGAACCTCTCCTGTGAGTGCAGTTTTAGATTCCGATGCTTCACTTCAGGTTTACTGTATCCCTTGGACCTTCCTATTGACGATGAAAAACAGAAATTGCATCCGAATTCAATACAAAAGGCACAATGCCGACATAAGTACAAGAGGGCTGACACTCTAACTTTTTATGCTTTGAACCTCTCCTGTGAGTCCAATTTCTGATTTTGATGTTTCACTTCAGGTTTACTGTATCGCTTGGGCCTTCTTATTGACGATGAAACAGTGAAATTGCATCCGAATTTAATACAAAAAGCACAATGCCGACTTAAGTACAAGGGGACTGACACTCTAACTTTCTATGATTTGAACCTCTGCAGTGAGTCCAGTATTTGATTCCGATGCTTCACTTCAGGTTTACTGTAACCCTTGGATCTTCTTATTGACGATGAAACACAGAAATTGCATCCGAATTTAAAACAAAAGGCACAATGCCGACTTGAGTACAAGTGGACTGACACTCTAACTTTCTATGATTTGAACCCCTCCTGTGAGTCCAATTTCGGATTCCGATGCTTCACTTCAGGTTTACTGTATCAATTGGACCTTCTTATTGACGATGAAACACAGAAATTGCATCAGAATTTAATACAAAAGGCACAATGCCGACTTAATTACAAGAGGACTGACACTAACTTTCTATGATTTGAACCCCTCCTGTGAGACCAGTTTTAGATTCCGATGCTTCACTCCAGGCTTACTGTATCCCTTAGAATTTCTTATTGACGAAGAAACACAGAAATTGCATCCGAATTTAATACAAAAAGCACAATGCCGACTTAAGTACAAGAGGACTGACACTCTCACTTACTACGATTTGAACCTCTCCTGTGAGTCCAGTTTTAGATTCCGATGCATCACTTCAGGTTTACTGTATCCCTTGGACCTTCTTATTGACGATGAAACACAGAAATTGCAACCGAATGTAATACACAAGGCAGATTGCCGGCATAACTATAGGAGGACTGACACCTTAATTCTCTAAGATTTGAACCTCTCCTGTGAGTCCAGTTTTAGATTCCGATGCTTCACTTCAGGTTTACTGTATCCCTTGAACCTTTTTAGTGACGATGAAACACAGAAATTGCATCTGAATATAATACAAAAGCCACAATGCCGACTTAATTACAAGACGACTGACACTAACTTTCTATGATTTGAACCTCTCCTGTGAGTCCAGTTTTAGATTCCGATGCTTCACTCCAGGCTTACTGTATACCTTGGACCTTCTTATTGACGATGAAACACAGATATTGCATCCGAATTTAATACAAAAAGCACAATGCCGACTTAAGTACAAGAGGACTGACACTCTCACTTTCTACGATTTGAACCTCTCCTGTGAGTGCAGTTTTAGATTCCGATGCTTCACTTCAGGTTTACTGTATCCCTTGGACCTTCCTATTGACGATGAAAAACAGAAATTGCATCCGAATTCAATACAAAAGGCACAATGCCGACATAAGTACAAGAGGGCTGACACTCTAACTTTTTATGCTTTGAACCTCTCCTGTGAGTCCAATTTCTGATTTTGATGTTTCACTTCAGGTTTACTGTATCGCTTGGGCCTTCTTATTGACGATGAAACAGTGAAATTGCATCCGAATTTAATACAAAAAGCACAATGCCGACTTAAGTACAAGGGGACTGACACTCTATCTTTCTATGATTTGAACCTCTGCAGTGAGTCCAGTATTTGATTCCGATGCTTCACTTCAGGTTTACTGTAACCCTTGGATCTTCTTATTGACGATGAAACACAGAAATTGCATCCGAATTTAAAACAAAAGGCACAATGCCGACTTGAGTACAAGTGGACTGACACTCTAACTTTCTATGATTTGAACCCCTCCTGTGAGTCCAATTTCGGATTCCGATGCTTCAATTCAGGTTTACAGTATCCCTTGGACCTTCTTATTGACGATGAAACACAGAAATTGCATCCGAATTTAATACAAAAAGCACAATGCCGACTTAAGTACAAGAGGACTGACACTCTCACTTTCTATGATTTGAACCTCTCCTTTGAGTCCAGTTTTAGATTCCGATGCTTCACTTCAGCTTTACTGTATCCCTTGGACCTTCTTATTGACGATGAAACACAGAAATTGCAACCGAATTTAATGCAAAAGGCACAATGCCGGCATAAGTATAAGAGGACTGACACTCTAACTCTCTAAGATTTGAACCTTTCCTGTGAGACCAGTTTTAGATTCCGATGCTTCACTTCAGGTTTACTGTATCCCTTAGACCTTCTTATTGACGAAGAAACACAGAAATTGTATCCGAATTTAATACAAAAGGCACAATGCCGACTTATATACAAGAGGACTGACACACTAACATTCCATGATTTGAACCTATCCTGTGAGTCCAGTTTTAGATTCCGATGGTTCAATTCAGGTTTACTATATTCCTTGGACCTTCTTATTGACGATGAAACACAGAAATTGCATCTGAATTTAATACAAAAGGCACAATGCCGACTTAATTACAAGAGGACTGACACTAACTTTCTATGATTTGAACCCCTCCTGTGAGACCAGTTTTAGATTCCGATGCTTCATTTCAGGTTTACTGTATGCCTTGGACCTTCGTATTGATGATGGAACACAGAAATTGCATCCGAATTTAATATAAGAGGCACAATGGCGACTTAAGTACAAGAGGACTGACACTCTAAATTTCTTTGATTTGAACCTCTGCAGTTAGTCCAGTTGTAGATTCCGATGCTTCACTTTACGTTAACTGTAAACCTTGGACCTTCTCATTGACGATGAAACACAGAAATTGCATCCGAATTTAATACAAAAGGCACAATGTGGACTCAAGTACAAGCGGACTGGCACTCTAACTTTCTATGATTTGAACCTCTCCTGTGAGACCAGTTTTAGATTCTGATGCTTCACTTCAGGTTTACTGTATCCCTTGGACCTTCTTATTGACGATGAAACACAGAAATTGCAACCGAATGTAATACACAAGGCAGATTGCTGGCATAAGTATAAGAGGACGGACACCATAATTCTCTAAGATTTGAACCTCTCCTGTGAGTCCAGTTTTAGATTCCGATGCTTCACTTCAGGTTTACTGTATCCCTTGAACCTTCTTAGTGACGATGAAACACAGAAATTGCATCCGAATTTAAAACAAAAGGCACAATGCCGACTTGAGTACAAGTGGACTGACACTCTAACATTCTATGATTTGAACCCCTCCTGTGAGTCCAATTTCGGATTCCGATGCTTCACTTCAGGTTTACTGTATCCCTTGGACCTTCTTATTGACGATGAAACACAGAAATTGCATCCGAATTTAATACAAAAGGCACAATGCCGACTTAAGTACAAGAGGACTAACACTCTCACTTTCTATGATTTGAACCTCTCCTGTGAGTCCAGTTTTAGATTCCGATGCTTCACTTCAGCTTTACTGTATCCCTTGGACCTTCTTATTGACGATGAAACACAGACATTGCAACCGAATTTAATACAAAAGACACAATGCCGGCATAAGTATAAGAGGACTGACACTCTAACTCTCTAAGATTTGAACCTTTCCTGTGAGACCAGTTTTAGATTGCGATGCTTCACTTCAGGTTTACTGTATCCCTTAGACCTTCTTATTGACGAAGAAACACAGAAATTGTACCCGAATTTAATACAAGAGGCACAATGCCGACTTAAGTAAGAGCGGACTGACACTCTAACATTCTATGATTTGAACCTCTCGTGTGAGTCCAGTTTTAGATTCCGATGCTTCAATTCACGTTTACTATATTCCTTGGACCTTCTTATTGACGATGAAACACAGAAATTGCATCTGAATTTAATACAAAAGACACAATGCCGACTTAATTACAAGAGGACTGACACTAACTTTCTATGATTTGAACCCCTCCTGTGAGACCAGTTTTAGATCCCGATGCTTCACTCCAGGCTTACTGTATCCCTTAGACCTTCTTATTGACGAAGAAACACAGAAATTGCATCCGAATTTAATACAAAAAGCACAATGCCGACTTAAGTACAAGAGGACTGACACTCTCACTTTCTACGATTTGAACATCTCCTGTGAGTCCAGTTTTAGATTCCGATGCTTCACTTCAGGTTTACTGTATCCCTTGGACCATCTTATTGACGATGAAACACAGAAATGGCATCCGAATTTAATAGATAAGACACAATGCCGACTTAAGTGCAAGAGGAGTGACACTCTAACTTTCTGTGATTTGAACCTCTCCTGTGAGTCCAGATTTAGTTTCCGATGCTTCACATCAGGTTTACTGTATCCCTTGGACCTTCTTATTGACGATGAAACACAGAAATTGCATCCAAATTTAATACAAAAGGCACAATGCCGACTTAAGTACAAGAGGACTGACACTCTAACTTTCTATGATTTGTACCTCTCCTGTGAGTCCAGTTTTACATTCCGATGCTTCACTTCAGGTTTACTGTATCCCTTGGACCTTCTTATTGACGATGAAACACAGAAATTGCAACCGGATTTCATACAAAAGGCACAATGCCGGCATAAGTATAAGAGGACTGACATTCTAACTCTCTAAGATTTGAACCCCTCCTGTGAGACCAATTTTAGATTCTGATGCTTCACTTCAGGTTTACTGTATCCCCCGGACCTTCTTATTGACGATGAAACACAGAAATTGCATCCGAATTTAATACAAAAAGCACAATGCCGACTTAAGTACAAGGGGACTGACACTCTAATACTCTATGAATTGAACCTCTCCTGTGAGTCCAGTTTTAGATTCCGATGCTTCACTTCAGGTTTACTGTATGCCTTGGACCTTCATATTGACGATGAAGCACAGAAATTGCATCTGAATTTAATACAAAAGGCACAATGAAGACTTAAGTACAAGAGGACTGACACTCTTACTTACTATGATTTGAACCCCTCCGGTGAGTCAAGTTTCGGATTCCGATGCTTCACTTCAGTTTTACCGTTTCCCTTGGACCTTCTTATTGACGATGAAACACAGAAATTCCATCCGAATTTAATACAAAAGGCACAATGCAGACTTAACTACAAGAGGACTGACACTCTCACTTTCTATGATTTGAACCCCTCCTGTGAGTCCAATTTCGGATTCCGATGCTTCAATTCAGATTTACAGTATCCCTTGGACCTTCTTATTGACGATGAAACACAGAAATTGCATCCGAATTTAATACAAAAAGCACAATGCCGACTTAAGTACAAGAGGACTGACACTCTCACTTTCTATGATTTGAACCTCTCCTTTGAGTCCAGTTTTAGATTCCGATGCTTCACTTCAGCTTTACTGTATCCCTTGGACCTTCTTATTGACGATGAAACACAGAAATTGCAACCGAATTTAATGCAAAAGGCACAATGCCGGCATAAGTATAAGAGGACTGACACTCTAACTCTCTAAGATTTGAACCTTTCCTGTGAGACCAGTTTTAGATTCCGATGCTTCACTTCAGGTTTACTGTATCCCTTAGACCTTCTTATTGACGAAGAAACACAGAAATTGTATCCGAATTTAATACAAAAGGCACAATGCCGACTTATATACAAGAGGACTGACACACTAACATTCTATGATTTGAACCTATCCTGTGAGTCCAGTTTTAGATTCCGATGGTTCAATTCAGGTTTACTATATTCCTTGGACCTTCTTATTGACGATGAAACACAGAAATTGCATCTGAATTTAATACAAAAGGCACAATGCCGACTTAATTACAAGAGGACTGACACTAACTTTCTATGATTTGAACCCCTCCTGTGAGACCAGTTTTAGATTCCGATGCTTCACTCCAGGCTTACTGTATTCCTTAGAATTTCTTATTGACGAAGAAACACAGAAATTGCATCCGACTTTAATACAAAAAGCACAATGCCGACATAAGTACAAGAGGACTGACACTCTCACTTTCTACGATTTGAACCTCTCCTGTGAGTCCAGTTTTAGATTCCGATGCTTCACTTCAGGTTTACTGTATCCCTTGGACCTTCTTATTGACGGTGAAACACAGAAATTGCATCCGACTTAAATACAAAAGGCACAATGCCGACCTAAGTACAAGAGGATTGACACTCTAACTTTCTATGATTTGAACCCCTCCTGTGAGTCCAGTTTTGGATTCCGATGCTTCACTTCAGGTTTACTGTATCCCTTGGACCCTCTTATTGATGATGAAACCCATAAATTGCATCCGAATTCAATACAAAAGGCACAATGCCGACTTAAGTACAAGAGGGCTGACACTCTAACTTTTTATGCTTTGAACCTCTCCTGTGAGTCCAATTTCTGATTTTGATGTTTCACTTCAGGTTTACTGCATCGCTTGGACCTTCTTATTGACGATGAAACAGTGAAATTGCATCCGAATTTAATACAAAAAGCACAATGCCGACTTAAGTACAAGAGGACTGACACTCTAACTTTCTATGATTTGAACCTCTCCTGTGAGTCCAGTTTTAGATTCCGATGCTTCATTTCAGGTTTACTGTATGCCTTGGACCTTCGTATTGATGATGGAACACAGAAATTGCATCCGAATTTAATATAAGAGGCACAATGGCGACTTAAGTACAAGAGGACTGACACTCTAAATTTCTTTGATTTGAACCTCTGCAGTTAGTCCAGTTGTAGATTCCGATGCTTCACTTTACGTTAACTGTAAACCTTGGACCTTCTCATTGACGATGAAACACAGAAATTGCATCCGAATTTAATACAAAAGGCACAATGTGGACTCAAGTACAAGCGGACTGGCACTCTAACTTTCTATGATTTGAACCTCTCCTGTGAGACCAGTTTTAGATTCTGATGCTTCACTTCAGGTTTACTGTATCCCTTGGACCTTCTTATTGACGATGAAACACAGAAATTGCAACCGAATGTAATACACAAGGCAGATTGCTGGCATAAGTATAAGAGGACGGACACCATAATTCTCTAAGATTTGAACCTCTCCTGTGAGTCCAGTTTTAGATTCCGATGCTTCACTTCAGGTTTACTGTATCCCTTGAACCTTCTTAGTGACGATGAAACACAGAAATTGCATCCGAATTTAAAACAAAAGGCACAATGCCGACTTGAGTACAAGTGGACTGACACTCTAACATTCTATGATTTGAACCCCTCCTGTGAGTCCAATTTCGGATTCCGATGCTTCACTTCAGGTTTACTGTATCCCTTGGACCTTCTTATTGACGATGAAACACAGAAATTGCATCCGAATTTAATACAAAAGGCACAATGCCGACTTAAGTACAAGAGGACTAACACTCTCACTTTCTATGATTTGAACCTCTCCTGTGAGTCCAGTTTTAGATTCCGATGCTTCACTTCAGCTTTACTGTATCCCTTGGACCTTCTTATTGACGATGAAACACAGACATTGCAACCGAATTTAATACAAAAGACACAATGCCGGCATAAGTATAAGAGGACTGACACTCTAACTCTCTAAGATTTGAACCTTTCCTGTGAGACCAGTTTTAGATTCCGATGCTTCACTTCAGGTTTACTGTATCCCTTAGACCTTCTTATTGACGAAGAAACACAGAAATTGTACCCGAATTTAATACAAGAGGCACAATGCCGACTTAAGTAAGAGCGGACTGACACTCTAACATTCTATGATTTGAACCTCTCGTGTGAGTCCAGTTTTAGATTCCGATGCTTCAATTCACGTTTACTATATTCCTTGGACCTTCTTATTGACGATGAAACACAGAAATTGCATCTGAATTTAATACAAAAGACACAATGCCGACTTAATTACAAGAGGACTGACACTAACTTTCTATGATTTGAACCCCTCCTGTGAGACCAGTTTTAGATCCCGATGCTTCACTCCAGGCTTACTGTATCCCTTAGACCTTCTTATTGACGAAGAAACACAGAAATTGCATCCGAATTTAATACAAAAAGCACAATGCCGACTTAAGTACAAGAGGACTGACACTCTCACTTTCTACGATTTGAACATCTCCTGTGAGTCCAGTTTTAGATTCCGATGCTTCACTTCAGGTTTACTGTATCCCTTGGACCATCTTATTGACGATGAAACACAGAAATGGCATCCGAATTTAATAGATAAGACACAATGCCGACTTAAGTGCAAGAGGAGTGACACTCTAACTTTCTGTGATTTGAACCTCTCCTGTGAGTCCAGATTTAGTTTCCGATGCTTCACATCAGGTTTACTGTATCCCTTGGACCTTCTTATTGACGATGAAACACAGAAATTGCATCCAAATTTAATACAAAAGGCACAATGCCGACTTAAGTACAAGAGGACTGACACTCTAACTTTCTATGATTTGTACCTCTCCTGTGAGTCCAGTTTTACATTCCGATGCTTCACTTCAGGTTTACTGTATCCCTTGGACCTTCTTATTGACGATGAAACACAGAAATTGCAACCGGATTTCATACAAAAGGCACAATGCCGGCATAAGTATAAGAGGACTGACATTCTAACTCTCTAAGATTTGAACCCCTCCTGTGAGACCAATTTTAGATTCTGATGCTTCACTTCAGGTTTACTGTATCCCCCGGACCTTCTTATTGACGATGAAACACAGAAATTGCATCCGAATTTAATACAAAAAGCACAATGCCGACTTAAGTACAAGGGGACTGACACTCTAATACTCTATGAATTGAACCTCTCCTGTGAGTCCAGTTTTAGATTCCGATGCTTCACTTCAGGTTTACTGTATGCCTTGGACCTTCATATTGACGATGAAGCACAGAAATTGCATCTGAATTTAATACAAAAGGCACAATGAAGACTTAAGTACAAGAGGACTGACACTCTTACTTACTAAGATTTGAACCCCTCCGGTGAGTCAAGTTTCGGATTCCGATGCTTCACTTCAGTTTTACCGTTTCCCTTGGACCTTCTTATTGACGATGAAACACAGAAATTCCATCCGAATTTAATACAAAAGGCACAATGCAGACTTAACTACAAGAGGACTGACACTCTCACTTTCTATGATTTGAACCTCTCCTGTGAGTCCAGTTTTTGATTCCGATGCTTCACTTCAGGTTTACTGTATCCCTTGGACCTTCTTATTGACGATGAAACACAGAAATTGCATCCGAATTTAATACAAAAGGCACAATGCCGACTTAAGTACAAGAGGATTGACACTCTTACTTTCTATGGTTTGAACCCCTCCTGTGAGTCCAGTTTTGGATTCCGATGCTTCACTTCAGGTTTACTGTATCCCTTGGACCCTCTTATTGATGATGAAACCCATAAATTGCATCCGAATTCAATACAAAAGGCACAATGCCGACTTAAGTACAAGAGGGCTGACACACTAACTTTTTATGCTTTGAACCTCTCCTGTGAGTCCAATTTCTGATTTTGATGTTTCACTTCAGGTTTACTGTATCGCTTGGACCTTCTTATTGACGATCGGAATCTAAAACTGGACTCACAGGAGAGGTTCAATTCATAGAGTATTAGAGTGTCAGTCCCCTTGTACTTAAGTCGGCATTGTGCTTTTTGTATTAAATTCGGATGCAATTTCTGTGAAATTGCATCCGAATTTAATACAAAAAGCACAATGCCGACTTAAGTACGAGGGGACTGACACTCTAATTTTCGATGATTTGAACCTCTGCAGTGAGTCCAGTTTTTGCTTCCGATGCTTCACTTCAGGTTTACTGTAACCCTTGGACCTTCTTATTGACGATGAAACACAGAAATTGCAACCGAATTTAAAACAAAGGGCACAATGCCGACTTGAGTACAAGTGGATTGACACTCTAACTTTCAATGATTTGAACCCCTCCTGCGAGTCCAATTTCGGATTCCGATGCTTCACTTCAGGTTTACTGTATCCCTTGGACCTTCTTATTGACGATGAAACACAGATATTGCATCCGAATATAATACAAAAGGCACAATGCCGACTTAAGTACAAGAGGACTGACACTCTCACTTTCTATGATTTGAACCTCTCCTGCGAGTCCAGTTTTAGATTCCGATGCTTCACTTCAGCTTTACTGTATCCCTTGGACATTATTATTGACGATGAAACACAGAAATTGCAACCGAATTTAATACAAAAGGCACAATGCCAGCATAAGTATAAGAGGACTGACACTGTAACTCTCTAAGATTTGAACCTTTCCTGTGAGACCAGTTTTACATTCCGATGCTTCACTTCAGGTTTACTGTATCCCTTGGACCATCTTATTGACGATGAAACACAGAAATGGCATCCGAATTTAATAGATAAGACACAATGCCGACTTAAGTGCAAGAGGAGTGACACTCTAACTTTCTGTGATTTGAACCTCTCCTGTGAGTTTAGTTTTAGTTTCCGATGCTTCACATCAGGTTTACTGTATCCCTTGGACCTTCTTATTGACGATGAAACACAGAAATTGCATCCAAATTTAATACAAAAGGCACAATGCCGACTTAAGTACAAGAGGACTGACACTCTAACTTTCTATGATATGTACCTCTCCTGTGAGTCCAGTTTTACATTCCGATGCTTCACTTCAGGTTTACTGTATCCCTTGGACCTTCTTATTGACGATGAAACACAGAAATTGCAACCGGATTTCATACAAAAGGCACAATGCCGGCATAAGTATAAGAGGACTGACATTCTAACTCTCTAAGATTTGAACCTCTCCTGTGAGACCAATTTTAGATTCTGATGCTTCACTTCAGGTTTACTGTATCCCCCGGACCTTCTTATTGACGATGAAACACAGAAATTGCATCCGAATTTAATACAAAAAGCACAACGCCGACTTAAGTACAAGGGGACTGACACTCTAATACTCTATGAATTGAACCTCTCCTGTGAGTCCAGTTTTAGATTCCGATGCTTCACTTCAGGTTTACTGTATGCCTTGGACCTTCATATTGACGATGAAACACAGAAATTGCATCCGAATTTAATACAAAAGGCACAATGCCGACTTAAGTACAAGAGGACTGACACTCTATCTCTCTATGATTTGAACCTCTCCTGTGAGTCCAGTTTTATGTTCCGATGCTTCACTTCAGGTTTACTGTATCCCTTGGACCTTGTTATTGACGATGAAACACAGAAATTGCATCCGAATTTAATACAAAAGCACAATGCCGGCTTAAGTACAAGAGGACTGACACTCTAACGTTCTATGATTTGAACCTCTCCTGTGAGTCCAGTTTTAGCTTCCGATGCTTCAATTCAGGTTTACTATATTCCTTGGACCTTCTTATTGACAATGAAACACAGAAATTGCATCTGAATTTAATACAAAAGGCACAATGCCGACTTAATTACAAGAGGACTGACACTAACTTTCTATGATTTGAACCCCTCCTGTGAGACCAGTTTTAGATTCCGATGCTTCACTCCAGGCTTACTGTATCCCTTAGACCTTCTTATTGACGAAGAAACACTTAAATTGCATCCGAAATTAATACAAAAAGCACAATGCCTACTTAAGTACAAGAGGACTGACACTCTCACTTTCTACGATTTGAACCTCTCCTGTGAGTCCAGTTTTAGATTCCGATGCTTCACTTCAGGTTTACTGTATCCCTTGGACCATCTTATTGACGATGAAACACAGAAATGGCATCCGAATTTAATAGATAAGACACAATGCCGACTTAAGTGCAAGAGGAGTGACACTCTAACTTTCTGTGATTTGAACCTCTCCTGTGAGTTTAGTTTTAGTTTCCGATGCTTCACATCAGGTTTACTGTATCCCTTGGACCTTCTTATTGACGATGAAACACAGAAATTGCATCCAAATTTAATACAAAAGGCACAATGCCGACTTAAGTACAAGAGGACTGACACTCTAACTTTCTATGATTTGTACCTCTCCTGTGAGTCCAGTTTTACATTCCGATGCTTCACTTCAGGTTTACTGTATCCCTTGGACCTTCTTATTGACGATGAAACACAGAAATTGCAACCGGATTTCATACAAAAGGCACAATGCCGGCATAAGTATAAGAGGACTGACACTCTAACTCTCTAAGATTTGAACATTTCCTGTGAGACCAGTTTTACTTTCCGATGCTTCACTTCAGGTTTACTGTATCCCTTAGACCTTCTTATTGACGAAGAAACACAGAAATTGTATCCAAATTTAATACAAAAGGCACAATGCCGACTTAAGTACAAGAGGACTGACACTCTAACTTTCTATGATTTGAACCTCTCCTGTGAGTCCAGTTTTAGATTCCGATGCTTCACTTCAGGTTTACTATATTCCTTGGACATTCTTATTGACGATGAAACACAGAAATTGCATCCCAATTTAATACAAAACGCACAATTCCGACTTAAGAACAAGGAGACTGACACTTCTATCTCTCTATGATTTGAACCTCTCCTGTGAGTCCAGTTTTATGTTCCGATGCTTCGCTTCAGGTTTAACTGTATCCCTTGGACCTTGTTATTGACGATGAAACACAGAAATTGCATCCGAATTTAATACAAAAGCACAATGCCGGCTTAAGTACAAGAGGACTGACACTCTAACGTTCTATGATTTGAACCTGCTCCTGTGAGTCCAGTTTTAGATTCCGATGCTTCACTTCAGGTTTACTGTATCCCTTGGACCTTCTTATTGACGATGAAACACAGAAATTGCAACCGAATGTAATACAAAAATCAGATTGCCGGCATAAGTATAAGAGGACTGACACTCTAACTCTCTAAGATTTGAACCTCTCCTGTGAGTCCAGTTTTAGATTCCGATGCTTCACTACAGGTTTACTGTATCCCTTGAACCTGCATAGTGCCGATGAGACACAGAAATTCCATCTGAATTTAATACAAAAGGCACAATGCCGACTTAATTACAAGAGGACTGACACTAACTTTCTATGATATGTACCTCGCCTGTGAGTCCAGTTTTAGATTCCGATGCTTCACTCCAGGCTTACTGTATCCCTTGGACCTTCTTATTGACAATGAAACACAGAAATTTCATCCGAATTTAATACAAAAAGCACAATGCCGACTTAAGTACAAGAGGACTGACACTCTCACTTTCTACGATTTGAAACCTCTCCTGTGAGTCCAGTTTTAGATTCCGATGCTTCACTTCAGGTTCACTGTATCCCTTGGACCTTCTTATTGACGATGAAACACAGAAATTGCATCCGAATTTAATACAAAAGGCACAATGCCGACTTAAGTACAAGGGGACTGACACCCTATACGCTCTATGAATTGAACCTCTCCTGTGAGTCCAGTTTTAGATTCCGATGCTTCACTTCAGGTTTACTGTATCCCTTGGACCTTCATATTGACGATGAAACACAGAAATTGCATCCGAATTTAATACAAAATTGCACAATGCCGACTTAAGTACAAGAGGACTGACACTCTCACTCTCTATGATTTGAACCTCTCCTGTGAGTCCAGTTTTAGATTCCGATGCTTCACTTCAGCTTTACTGTATCCCTTGGACATTATTATTGACGATGAAACACAGAAATTGCAACCGAATTTAATACAAAAGGCACAATGCCAGCATAAGTATAAGAGGACTGACACTGTAACTCTCTAAGATTTGAACCTTTCCTGTGAGACCAGTTTTACATTCCGATGCTTCACTTCAGGTTTACTGTATCCCTTAGACCTTCTTATTGACGAAGAAACACAGAAATTGTATCCGAATTTAATACAAAAGGCACAATGCCGACTTAAGTTCAAGAGGACTGACACTCTAACATTCTATGATTTGAACCTCTCCTGTGAGTCCAGTTTTAGCTTCCGATGCTTCAATTCAGGTTTACTATATTCCTTGGACCTTCTTATTGACAATGAAACACAGAAATTGCATCTGAATTTAATACAAAAGGCACAATGCCGACTTAATTACAAGAGGACTGACACTAACTTTCTATGATTTGGAACCCCTCCTGTGAGACCAGTTTTAGATTCCGATGCTTCACTCCAGGCTTACTGTATCCCTTAGACCTTCTTATTGACGAAGAAACACTTAAATTGCATCCGAAATTAATACAAAAAGCACAATGCCGACTTAAGTACAAGAGGACTGACACTCTCACTTTCTACGATTTGAACCTCTCCTGTGAGTCCAGTTTTAGATTCCGATGCTTCACTTCAGGTTTACTGTATCCCTTGGACCATCTTATTGACGATGAAACACAGAAATGGCATCCGAATTTAATAGATAAGACACAATGCCGACTTAAGTGCAAGAGGAGTGACACTCTAACTTTCTGTGATTTTGAACCTCTCCTGTGAGTTTAGTTTTAGTTTCCGATGCTTCACATCAGGTTTACTGTATCCCTTGGACCTTCTTATTGACGATGAAACACAGAAATTGCATCCAAATTTAATACAAAAGGCACAATGGCCGACTTAAGTACAAGAGGACTGACACTCTAACTTTCTATGATTTGTACCTCTCCTGTGAGTCCAGTTTTACATTCCGATGCTTCACTTCAGTGTTTACTGTATCCCTTGGACCTTCTTATTGACGATGAAACACAGAAATTGCAACCGGATTTCATACAAAAGGCACAATGCCGGCATAAGTATAAGAGGACTGACATTTCTAACTCTCTAAGATTTGAACCTCTCCTGTGAGACCAATTTTAGATTCTGATGCTTCACTTCAGGTTTACTGTATCCCCCGGACCTTCTTATTGACGATGAAACACAGAAATTGCATCCGAATTTAATACAAAAAGCACAATGCCGACTTAAGTACAAGGGGACTGACACTCTAATACTCTATGAATTGAACCTCTCCTGTGAGTCCAGTTTTAGATTCCGATGCTTCACTTCAGGTTTACTGTATGCCTTGGACCTTCATATTGACGATGAAAACACAGAAATTGCATCCGAATTTAATACAAAAGGCACAATGCCGACTTAAGTACAAGAGGACTGACACTCTATCTCTCTATGATTTGAACCTCTCTCTGTGAGTCCCAGTTTTATGTTCCGATGCTTCACTTTCAGGTTTACTGTATCCCTTGGACCTTGTTATTGACGATGAAACACAGAAATTGCATCCGAATTTAATACAAAAGCACAATGCCGGCTTAAGTACAAGAGGACTGACACTCTAACGTTCTATGATTTGAACCTCTCCTGTGAGTCCAGTTTTAGCTTCCGATGCTTCAATTCAGGTTTACTATATTCCTTGGACCTTCTTATTGACAATGAAACACAGAAATTGCATCTGAATTTAATACAAAAGGCAACAATGCCGACTTAATTACAAGAGGACTGACACTAACTTTCTATGATTTGAACCCCTCCTGTGAGACCAGTTTTAGATTCCGATGCTTTCACTCCAGGCTTACTGTATCCCTTAGACCATCTTATTGACGAAGAAACACTTAAATTGCATCCGAAATTAATACAAAAAGCACAATGCCGACTTAAGTACAAGAGGACTGACACTCTCACTTTCTACGATTTGAACCTCTCCTGTGAGTCCAGTTTTAGATTCCGATGCTTCACTTCAGGTTTACTGTATCCCCTTGGACCATCTTATTGACGATGAAACACAGAAATGGCATCCGAATTTAATAGATAAGACACAATGCCGACTTAAGTGCAAGAGGAGTGACACTCATAACTTTCTGTGATTTGAACCTCTCCTGTGAGTTTAGTTTTAGTTTCCGATGCTTCACATCAGGTTTACTGTATCCCTTGGACCTTCTTATTGACGATGAAACACAGAAATTGCATCCAAATTTAATACAAAAGGCACAATGCCGACTTAAGTTACAAGAGGACTGACACTCTAACTTTCTATGATTTGTACCTCTCCTGTGAGTCCAGTTTTACATTCCGATGCTTCACTTCAGGTTTACTGTATCCCTTGGACCTTCTTATTGACGATGAAACACAGAAATTGCAACCGGATTTCATACAAAAGGCACAATGCCGGCATAAGTATAAGAGGACTGACACTCTAACTCTCTAAGATTTGAACAATTCCTGTGAGACCAGTTTTACTTTCCGATGCTTCACTTCAGGTTTACTGTATCCCTTAGAACCTTCTTATTGACGAAGAAAACACAGAAATTGTATCCAAATTTAATACAAAAGGCACAATGCCGACTTAAGTACAAGAGGACTGACACTCTAACTTTCTATGATTTGAACCTCTCCTGTGAGTCCAGTTTTAGATTCCGATGCTTCACTTCAGGTTTACTATATTCCTTGGACATTCTTATTGACGATGAAACACAGAAATTGCATCCCAAATTTAATACAAAACGCACAATTCCGACTTAAGAACAAGGAGACTGACACTCTATCTCTCTATGATTTTGAACCTCTCCTGTGAGTCCAGTTTTATGTTCCGATGCTTCGCTTCAGGTTTACTGTATCCCTTGGACCTTGTTATTGACGATGAAACACAGAAATTGCATCCGAATTTAATACAAAAGCACAATGCCGGCTTAAGTACAAGAGGACTGACACTCTAACGTTCTATGATTTGAACCTCTCCTGTGAGTCCAGTTTTAGATTCCGATGCTTCACTTCAGGTTTACTGTATCCCTTGGACCTTCTTATTGACGATGAAACACAGAAATTGCAACCGAATGTAATACTAAAATCAGATTGCCGGCATAAGTATAAGAGGACTGACACTCTAACTCTCTAAGATTTGAACCTCTCCTGTGAGTCCAGTTTTAGGATTCCGATGCTTCACTACAGGTTTACTGTATCCCTTGAACCTGCATAGTGCCGATGAGACACAGAAATTCCATCTGAATTTAATACAAAAGGCACAATGCCGACTTAATTACAAGAGGACTGACACCTAACTTTCTATGATATGTACCTCGCCTGTGAGTCCAGTTTTAGATTCCGATGCTTCACTCCAGGCTTACTGTATCCCTTGGACCTTCTTATTGACAATGAAACACAGAAATTTCATCCGAATTTAATACAAAAAGCACAATGCCGACTTAAGTACAAGAGAGGACTGACAACTCTCACTTTCTACGATTTGAAACCTCTCCTGTGAGTCCAGTTTTAGATTCCGATGCTTCACTTCAGGTTCACTGTAATCCCTTGGACCTTCTTATTGACGATGAAACACAGAAATTGCATCCGAATTTAATACAAAAGGCACAATGCCGACTTAAGTACAAGGGGACTGACACCCTAACGCTCTATGAATTGAACCTCTCCTGTGAGTCCAGTTTTAGATTCCGATGCTTCACTTCAGGTTTACTGTATCCCTTGGACCTTCATATTGACGATGAAACACAGAAATTGCATCCGAATTTAATACAAATTGCACAATGCCGACTTAAGTACAAGAGGACTGACACTCTAAATTTCTATGATTTGTACCTCTCCTGTGGGACCAGTTTTAGATTCCGATGCTTCACTTCAGGTTTACTGTATCCCTTGGACCTTCTTATTGACGATGAAACACAGAAATTGCAACCGAATTTAATACAAAAGGCACAATGCCGGCATAAGTATAAGAGGACTGACACTCTAACTCTCTATAATTTGAACCTTTCCTGTGAGACCAGTTTTACTTTCCGATGCTTCACTTCAGGTTTCCTGTATACCATAGACCTTCTTATTGACGAAGAAACACAGAAATTGTATCCAAATTTAATACAAAAGGCACCAATGTCGACTTAAGTACAAGAGGACTGACACTCTAACATTCTATGATCTGAACCTCTCCTGTGAGTCCAGTTTTAGATTCCGATGCTTCACTTCAGGTTTACTGTATCCCTTGGACCTTCTTATTGACGATGAAACACAGAAATTTGCATCCGAATTTAATACAAAAGGCACAATGCCGACTTAAGTACAAGAGGGCTGACACTCTAACTTTCAATGATTTGAACCTCTCCTGTGAGTCCAATTTTGGATTTTGATATTTCACTTCAGGTTTACTCTATCGCTTGGACCTTCTTATTGACGATGAAACAGAGAAATTGCATCCGAATTTAATACAAAAAGCACAATGCCGACTTAAGTACAAGGGGGACTGACACTCTAACTTTCTATGATTTGAACCTCTGCAGTGAGTCCAGTTTTCGATTCCGATGCTTCACTTCAGGTGTACTGTAACCCTTGGACCTTCTTATTGACGATGAAGCACAGAAATTGCATCCGAATTTAATACAAAAGGCACAATGCCGACTTAAGTACAAGAGGACTGACACTCTAACTTTCTACGATTTGAACCCCTCCTGTGAGTCCAATTTCGGATTCCGATGCTTCACTTCAGGTTTACTGTATCCCTTGGACCTTCTTATTGACGATGAAACACAGAATTTGCATCCGAATTTAATACAAAATGCACAATGCCGACTTAAGTACAAGGGGACTGACACTCTAACTTTCTATGATTTGAACCTCTGCAGTGAGTCCAGTTTTCGATTCCGGTGCTTCACTTCCAGGTGTACTGTAACCCTTGGACCTTCTTATTGACGATGAAACACAGAAATTGCATCCGAATTTACTACAAAAGGCACAATGCCGACTTAAGTACAAGAGGACTGACACTCTAACTTTCTACGATTTGAACCCCTCCTGTGAGTCCAATTTCGGATTCCGATGCTTCACTTCAGGTTTACTGTAATCCCTTGGACCTTCTTATTGACGATGAAACACAGAAATTGCATCCGAATTTAATACAAAATGCACAATGCCGACTTAAGTACAAGAGGACTGACACTCAAAACCTTTCTATGATTTGAACCTCTCCTGTGAGTCCAGTTTTAGATTCCGATTCTTCACTTCAGGTTTACTGTATCCCTTGGACTTTCTTATTGACGATGAAACACAGAAATTGCATCCGAATTTAATACAAAAAGCACAATAGCGACTTAAGTACAAGAGGACTGACACT